>NC_137012.1:27020652-27043152 GCF_032717465.1 Coenobita brevimanus
TCCACTTCCTTCCTTACCTACCTTTCCTCTCACCTCCTTCCCCTCACCCTCTCTCCCTCACACCTCCCTACTCCTCCAAGCACCGTTTCTCACCCCCACAAAGGGAACTAACATCATAATTCCTGCTATTAAGATTGTCACCTTAGATATCAGAGAGGCTATTACGTCTACTCAGTGTACAAATGAAGAAAGAACAAGCAGGGAGGTGGTTCTCTCTCTCTCTCTCTCTCTCTCTCTCTCTCACTGAATGGAGGCGTTAATGGGCATGAAGTAATAGATTCACCCATTATGATCTAAGTGTGTATATAATGGATTTGGCCCGTGTGATCAAAGGTAAATGGAGCTTAGCCTAATTGCGATTTCACCTGTGCCTAATCTTGCAGGCTACGGAATTTAACAGATGTCAGTATTACTCTTTTCCCACTGTCAAACACGCCTTTCTTCTCGATCTGCTCTGTTAGCTGCTCCTCTCTCTTTTGCTTTTATTGTCTTCTCATTCCCTTTCCCTTTGTCTGCCATCTATGTTACTTTTCTCTCCTTTGCTCTTAGTCTCCTCTCATTTCCTTTCTCTTTCTCTGCCATCTCTGTTATTCTCCTCTTCCTTGCTCTCATTCGCCTCTCATTTCACTTCTCTTTCTCTGTCATCTGTGTTATTATTCTCTCTCTTGCTCTCATTCGCCTCTCATTTTCTTTCTCTTTCTCTGCCATCTCTGTTATTCTCCTCTTCCTTGCTCTCATTCGCCTCTCATTTCCTTTCTCTTTCTCTGCCATCTCTGTTATTCTTCACATTCTTGCTCTCATTCTCATTTCCATTCTCTTCCTCTGCCGTTTCTGTCACTCGCTTTCTCATGCTAACCTTTCACAACGATGATATATAATTCTAGTTAATGCTTGCTACCTACAAAAGATTATATTTAAATTAAGAAGGCCGTCTCACACCAATGAAATTCATTTTGTCCCCTCATGTTGAAAAAATTTATTGTAAACTGAATAAAATTACTTGGCGCTAGCGATACAAAAAAAAAAAAAATGTGAAGAAAGTCCTCGTAGAGAATGGGTTTATGGGTTTTGAGTTACTTTCCATTCCACTAAAATCTGTGCTGTTATTTCCTTTTGTATGTCTTTCGTTTCATTCAATATTTCTTGTTTTCCCTTCAGGTCTCACTTACTCCGCCTTCTTCAGTTTCTTTCCCCCCTGCCCTGTTCTCCTTCTCGTCAGGAACTACTGTCTGGTGTTTTTCCTTTCTTTTCTGCCTGCACTTCACTATTATTAGTAGTATCCTTTTTTCCTGTCTCGCTTCCACGTCGTCTTCAATATCTTCCTTCTTCATGCTGCTCTTCTTATATATCATCCTCATTTCTTTCATTTCCCTTTTCCTCCCTTCTTCTCCTTTCTGTATCATGTGTTTATCTTTCACTATTTCCGTGTCCATATCTTCCCCTTTCATACTGCTTTCCTTATCTCCCACTCCCTCTTCTTTCACACCCCTCTATTCTTATCTCTTTCCCTGCACAACACAACAGCAATACCCAAATGTAAAAACCCAGCCAACATCCTCCACTTAGCCCTATCACTGCGAGAGGTGTCCCATAAATAACATCGTCTGGCCGTAACATGTCCAAAATATAAAAGAATCCGCAACGGGTTAAAGGATAATCGCCTGCAACCTCTTCAGTAATACAAAATAGAATACAAAAGACGTCATCACACTCTCAGGGTTTACAATACATCCAGTGACGTAGAAGACAGTCCACCGAAAACGTTTCCTTGTACCACTAAAAACGTTTCCCTGTGTTCGATACATCACCAAAACATTTCCCTGTCTTCGTTACAACACCAACGACTGTGGCTGTGTTCCTTCGTCAACGTCTATAGAAAATGATGGGTGGGGGATAAAGGGGAAGGGGGACTGTGCAAGGGAGAGGGGGCTGGGGGGAACTGCACACGCCCCCCGTCGATGTGATACCGAGAGAGAAAAGGGAGGGCTTTGATCTCCTGTGCAGCGACTGTTAGTGTCTCTTTATGCCGCTCGGGGAGACTTGTTCACAACCTCTGGGGCCGTACGTATGCTCAAAAAGGTGCCCTCACGCTGTATATTAAGTCGCACCCTCACTATCTCTCTCGCAGACAACACAAAGCCTGCTGTCTCCCTCCGCACTGTTTATGAAGGGAAAACACGTGAAGGAGAATGGGTGGGGGGGGGGACTAAGGGTGGGGGTAGTGGGGGTAGGGGGTGCAAAAACTAGAGTGCGAGGGAGTACAATGAATCAGGTTGAGGTCCCATCTATTTTGTCACTCATTCTCCTCCCCGACATCCACGCGACTAAAATTCAGCAATAATGTGTCTTGCTTACGTTCACCAGCTCTCCTTCAGCCTTCGTTAGCCCTGTTTTCCTCGCTCTACTACACTCAGACAAGGTGAACAAGACACTGGTGTGGGTTAGGTCGTACTCTCACAAGCCTCCTTAGCACCTCTTTCTTACCGAATTATTTTACGTATTACGCTTTAATATTCCCATTTTGTTCACCGATTTATTTTTAGCACTCAGGCACCTACGACGCACTCACGGCTTAACAAATCGTCTGGTGTTAGTTATAATAGAATAACTGAGTTGTTTCGACCGTGACAGATGGTATTAACTTTCTCAGAGATCTCATGAATCGCTCTCATCCTGGCGTTAGCGGAATGACAGTACTAGAGTTGTTGCGACCACGACAGGCTTGATATTAACATGGTTAGCAGGAAGAGGATGTATGAGAATGTAAGAGAAGGATATGCAGAGTGAACTGGTTGGGAAGATGTGCTAGGGAACCTCTTGTGCTTACCATATTCTCAGGTTTTACACATTTCAAAGTTAACTCCTTATTACAACGTTCACTAAATTTGTGGCTCTGATAAAATATATATCTAACAAATTATAATCCACCAAACTCGGAACTCTAATCTGCCCCCCCAAATCCCCGCTATTCCGGATTCCGATAAAACGGCCAGCCAATCCGGGATCTTCACTTATCTCAAATAGGGATCCCGATAAAAAATACTAGAATCCCGATAAAAATACCAAGATCCCGATAAAAATACTAGGATCCCGATAAAAATACTAGGATCCCGATAAAAATACTAGGATCCCGATACAAATACTAAGATCCCGATACAAATACTAGGATCCCGATAAAAAGGCGAGATTGTACATAAACACTGCGATCCTGATAAAAGTAATGTGAACTCGATAACACTGATGTGGTCCCGATAAAAATACCAGAATTCCGATATATCTTTCCACAATCTCTTAAACGGTATCCCGGTGAGTTTATTTGGAATCCCGATAAATTACTTGGATCCCGATAAATCAGCATTAATTATCCAGGTTTAGCTCTTCATCTTAGCAGTCGTCCTCTCTTAATTACGGGCGAAGGGTCATTAAGGCTAGGGGTGTTTTTTGGCCATTAGCTGGAGGAATAATTACACCCCTTATCGGGTTATCGGCACACACAAAAGGAATATCGGGAAGGAAGGAGGAGGAATTGTGAGCTATAACATGAGTCTGCTGCTTGGGTGGGCTGGCTGAGAATGTGCCAGTAGATTGCCAAAGATGCCGATAGCGTGGTAAAGGACCCGATAAGCATGACCGACAGAATAGCTGGGGCAGTAACTGAAGGCCGATAAACTTTCGAGAAGCCGAATGGGGAATTAAGGAACCGATACAAATTGCCGACAGAATGCGTGAGAAACCGACAGGATGGCTATGGACCCGAGAAACAAGGCTGATAGATTAGCTGATGCGGCAATAGAAGGCCGATAAACTTGAGAAGCCGAATGGGGATTTATGGAACCGATAGAGAATGCCGATAGAATGCGTGAGAAACCGACAGAGTAGTTGAAAGGGGGAAGTATTAGCCGAAGAGTGGTAGAAATCCTGACGAAAAGATAGAGGGAGATAAATATGATAAAGAGATTCAGAAACTGCTTAAGGAAGAGATAGGATGGGTGAAACAGATATAGAATAGATAAAAGGCCGATAGAATAATATAGGATACGATAAAATAGATAAGAGTATGGCAGGATAGTTGAGGTGGAGAGAGGATGACAGTGAGGAAGGAAAATGGGGTTGGAGAAAGATGGAAAGCAGATGAGTTGGTGGATTGAATGAGGGAGAGAGAGAGAGAGAGAGAGAGAGAGAGAGAGAGAGAGAATCAGAGAGACAGACAGAGAGACCAAGAGACGGAGACACAGAAAGAGCCTTATCAATTGATCCTAACTTCAGTTGGTTCGTTAACAGCAGGTCGGCCGATAAGAGGTTCAGTCATTAGGGTTCATGAGAAATGCCCTTTGATGTGTAATTGCCGACTCGACCAGAAATCACTATCGCTAATCTCCTGAATGTCGAAATAGGCGGAAATTGTTAGCGCTCGGTCGGGTGTATGTGCTTGAGAGAGAGAGAGAGAGAGAGAGAGAGAGAGAGAGAGAGAGAGAGAGAGAGAGAGAGAGAGAGAGAGAGAGAGCGATTACTTGGTGGTCTGGCCTTGATAACAGAATGACTTTCTTTCTACGCCCAGGTAACTGATAGACAGACAGATCGACGGATAGATAGCCAGACAGATAGATAAAATTGAGAGAGAGAGAGAGAGAGCAAAGACTCAACAAGCCGCCTGCTGCCCCCCAATCCACCTCTCACCCATTCTCTTTCATCCAGGGGGTCACTACTGTAATTAAATCATCCGTCGCAATGCCCCCCCCACCCCTCCTAACTCCATCCCCGATCACCCATCTCTCGTTTGCATTCGTTAACCCCTTCAGAGGACGTATATTTCGTTTTAATCTTCCTATTCCCAAGCAGTTTTAATTCCTCTTCTGACGCCTTGCAATTATCGTTGGCCTAATTACATTCAGCTTCCATTAATCCTCCTACCGTCATGGGCTCTACTATGCTGAATAAAGGAGATCAACAGCAGGAAAAGTATACTAAAATCCCCCTTTATTGTGGTCAAGGGATTAAGAGGGATTTATATAAGGGAGTCAAGACGCAAATTATTTCGTAACAAACAATGCCTCACTTTCAATCAGTATTTGCACACCTTGAACTGTAGGCTAAATTCCAAATAAGTGACGTAAGAATAATATGCGTTGTTCAAGGGAATGCAAAACTCATAAATAAATCTTAACTGCCAATGTACGAAAAAAAAAAAGAAAAAACTTCTATGAGGTATCGTAAAAGAGTATCGTAGATGTAATGTGATATATGAGGGCATTGTAAAGTATCACTAAATAGTTAAAGACAGCCTGAAATATAATGATAAAGAGCATCGTAATAGCACCGTAAGAGATACTAAAAAGGTGCATGGGATATCGTAAAGAACTATCGTAAATGTATTGTGAGGGGGTGGTAAGTGGTATCGCAAGGGGTCTTAACATGCTGTGAAAAAATGGTGGGTGTGGCTGTGGGTGGAGTCGGGTGGGGTGGGGAGTGAGGGAGGGGTAGGAGAGGGGTGAGAGGGATGAGAAGAGCAGGAAAGGTAAGGGAGAGGGGGTGAAGAGGAGTGGGTGAGGAGAGAAGTGCGGAGGGAGAGGGGGTAAAAGGAGAGATAAGAGGGAGAAGTAGAGTTGAGAACGAGGAGAGAGGGGGATGAGTCAAGCCAGGATGGGGGGAGAGGGAAGGTGAAGGGGAAGAGGGAGGGTGAAGGGGAAGAGGAAGGATGTGGTGGAGAAGGATAAGGGATGGATCAGTGGGTCAGGATGATGGGAAAAGGGTGGGTGAAAGGAAGGAAAGAAGGGGAATGAGGGAAGGCTGAAGGAGGGAGGGAAGGAAGGAGGGAAGGAAGCGGAGAGAACAGGGAAGTAGGGAAGGATGAGACGTGGGGAAGGTGAGGGAAAGAGATGGTAAAGAATATGGAGAAGGGTGAAGGATGGAGGGAATAAGAGAAAGGAAGGGAGAGGAGTACATGTACTAAGGGAAAGGAGGGGACGGGAGGAATGAGAAAAAGGAGGGGAGGGAAGCAGTGAGAGAAAGGAGGGGAGGGGAGGAGTGAGGGAAGGGAGGGGATTTGAACAGTGAGGGAAAGAAGGGGAGAGGAGGAGGGGAGAGGGTGGGCGGGGTGGGATCAAGCGGGGTGTTGGTGGTGGTAAACAAAGGCTTGGATCCCGTTAGTGTGTGTGTGTGTGTGTGTGTGTGTGTGTGTGTTTTACTATTGGCTGCTTGAGACATATGTGTGTTTTGTGTCATTGTTCGAGTGTGTATACGAGTAGCTATAAGTGTTAATGTGCACATGACTCACGCTTGTATATGCTACGCTGTGTGTGTGTGTGTGTGTGTGTGTGTGTGTGTGTGTGTGTGTGTGTGTGTGTGTGTGTGTGTGTGTGTGTGTGTGTGTGTGTGTTAGAGGGGAGGGGGGAGGACAGGGAGGGGACATGCAACACGCAACTATCCCCCTCCCTTATCTCCTCTCTTCCTCCCTCCCATCTCTCCTGCTTCCCACTTTCACTGTCTCTTCCTTTCCCTCTCCTTCCTCTTCCTTTTTTTCCTCCCTCTCAACCTCCCTTCCCCCTTTCCTGTCCCTCCCTTTATTTACTCCCTCTCTCTCTATTCCTTATTTGCCTTCCCACTTCCTTCCCTTTCCTTTTTTCACATTCAATCCTTCCTTCTTTCCCTCCTCTTTTTCTCCCTTCCATCCTCATTTTCCGCCCACTCCTCCCTCCCTCCCTCCCTTCCTTCCTTCCCTCTACA
This sequence comes from Coenobita brevimanus, assembly GCF_032717465.1. Lineage (NCBI taxonomy): Eukaryota > Metazoa > Arthropoda > Malacostraca > Decapoda > Coenobitidae > Coenobita > Coenobita brevimanus. The sequence goes on from NC_137012.1 coordinate 27,027,376, forward strand.
CGGTTCCTCTTCCTCCCCTTTATCACCTGCACCTCTAGGTGTTGTTGTTGTTGTTGTTGCAGTGGACAAGACACTGACGATTCTGTTTTTATTCATATTCAAATTATCAGTAATTAGTCTACTTTTGCTGTTGCTTGTCAGACGGCTTTTGTTGTTATATCCGCAGTGAATGCTTCTGTTATCGCTAAAAAGTTCTATTTTGATCATTACAGATTGCTAAGATGATGATGAGGAGGACAAGTGATAAAGGACGTAGAAGCTGATGATAATAATAATAATAATAAAAATGCCACCCACAGTCTTCCACAGTGCCACGTCGCATCTCATTTTCGCTTCCCGTTTTTTATACGTAAGGGCAGACTTCATCAATAATGCATGACTGGGACTAATAGTACACTTCCGCGCATTACTCCTGCATTTGTATTCATCTCCGCTTCTGTACGCTATATGTCACTATCACAACTGTTGCCACTCCTTCCTGGAATGCCGTATCCCTCACTTTGTCTTCTCTTTCCCTCCCTTTCACAACTACTTTCATTATTTTTCTCGGTTTCTTTCTTGATTCGTCTTCCTTTTCTTCGATTCTTTTGTTTCACTTACTCATCCCTCTTTTTCTCATTCTTCTCTCCCTCTTTTGTCTTGTCATATCTCTTACTCTGTCTCTACTTTCTTGACGCTTTCCTGTTCTTTCACTCTCTTTCTCTGTTTCTCTTTTCCGATTTTCTTTTCATCTTCTGTTTTCTCTCCTAATTTTCCTCTTCCCATACATTGCTGTTTCTGTCATTCCGCCTTCAGTTTCGCTTCCTCCGATTAATATTTTCTTTTTTTCCTGATTAATTTTCGTTTCATTTCTCCTGTTTCACTTTCCTATTCTTCTCTTCCTTTTTCCTCCCTCACAGCATAGTTGTATACTTCACTGTTCTCTTTTTTTTTTTTTCCTTTTTTTTCTTATTCCTCAACACTTTTTCACTGCTTGTCCCTTGGTTTTTCCTTTCGTTTTTTTTTCCTCACTTGTTTTTTCCTTGTACTCTGTTGCCACTTGTTAATGCGCTTAATTTCTTCCCTTCCCCTCCTCTTCCTTACTTTCCTATTATTTCCTTTCGTGATCTATCTATTTTTTGTCTTCCCTTTGCTCCTACTCATCCTTTTTATCCTGCCTCTCCATATTACTTACCTCTTCACCCTGATCTCCTTTACTTCACCTGTGCTTTTGCGCTTTTTCCTTACTTTCTCCACTTGTTCCCTTCTTACATTCCATCCTCCTCTCATTCCTGTCTCCCCCTCCCTCCCTAACCGCTAGTTCCTCCCCTCCTTACCCTTCCTCCTCGCTTCCTTTCCTCTTTTCTCTTCCTTTCCTCCTCTTCCTCCTCCAGTCACTGACCACCACTTCCTCCTTCCTCGCCCGTTTACCTCTTTCCTCCCCTCCCTAATTTTTCCTCCAATCGCTCCTCCAACCTCTCTCCTTATCACCTCCATCTCTCCACTTTCCTCCCCACCCTTACTTCTGTCCACAATACCGTTCTTACCTTTCCCGGATCCTCCCTTCCTTCCCTCCTGTTCCTTCACTTCCTTCTACCTCTCACCATCATTCTTTCTCATATCTTCCTTCTCTCTTTCGCCCTATCATCATTCTTCCATTCCCCATCTTTCCTTCTGCTTTCTCTCTCTCTCTCTCTCTCTCTCTCTCTCTCTCTCCTTCCCATCCCCTCCCTACCCCCCGCCGTCCCCTCACCTGGAGTACTCAGGTAATAATTACATCCTCCCAGCCAGGTGTCGTCGCCTCATCAATACCACTGATCCGGCCACTACACGGCTTTCAAACCTTCCCTCACCTCTTCCTTTCTTCACTCTCCACCTTCTCTCGCCTGTTCTCTCCTTCTTTCATTTTTCCTTAACTTTCCTACTTTTCCTCACTTGTTTCTTCCTTCCTTCTTTCTTTCCTTTCATCCTTGATTTGGTTACTTCTTTCTTCACTTTCCTACCTTCTTCCTTCGCTATCTTTGTCTCACAGAAATGTTGCAACCTACCTTATAACAGGCAGTTTGGAAAGAACAAAAGGTCGATTGCTGTTAGCTTTACTTTGAATTCTCACCTTAATCACCATCTTTCTATCTATCCACTTATTCTTACCCAAACTCCTACCTTCCTTCACCTAACCCCTCCTTCCTTCCTTCCTTCGTTCCCTCACCTATCGTTTCCTTCCTACGTTCACTCACCTATCGCTTCCTTCCTTCTTACCTTCTCTCACCTATTCCTTCCATCCCTCCTCCTTCTTTCTCCCTTTCTTCCTTCCGCCTGACCAGGACAAAGCATACTCTGATACCCTCACCCAGCCACAAACACATCAAAGGCTTCCCAAATATCAACATACAATGCCATCCAGTCCTATCACACGTTCACGAGGGGTTCAGGTAAGCTCCCGATACAGCGGATGGCTTCGCTGATCCGGATCCGTTTCATTCTTCTCTCAGTTCGGATCGTAAGAATCGGCGACAGAGTGGAAAGCTTGGTTAATACAGACGAGTTTCATTTTGCTCACTATTCGGATCAAAAGAATAGGCGACACTATTTCGTTAATTCGGATGCGGTTCGTTTCGCTCAGAGTTCGGAGGTGTAACAATGGGCGACACTGGCTTCGTTGATTCGGATGCGTTTCATTCCTCCCACATGTCGGATCGTAAGAAATGGTGACAAACGTAAAACTTCACTTATCCTGACATGTTTCCTTCTGTTTACAAATCAGATCAAAATACGGTTACTGACACTAGCATCTTTAATTCGGATCGTCAAATGAACAAAAGAACGGAAAACTTCATGAATCCGGATACGTTTCATTCCACTCACAATTCGGAACGTGAGAATGGTGACAGTGGCTTCGCTGATCCAAATACGTTTCATTCCATTCACTATTTGGATGGCATGAATGGGCGACCTGGATATAATGAACAATGGGGTACGATGGACGCTTCGGCTAGATCCGGGTTATGACGCACCACTTCAACGCCAGTCTTATTAATGCCACGAGTTATGTAATGACTTAACTCTGCGTGAATTACAAAGATCATTAATATTTCCCCTAAAAACGCATTACTTAATGTGATCTTAGTTATGCTCTCAACGAACACACTGCTACAAGGTTTCTGCTTTATCATGTAAAAAAAAAAAAAAAAGAAAGGAAAAAAAGCCTGTAATCAGCATAAGTACTATAATTTTGCGTCCACTACAGAATATTATATAGTACAATAAAAAATAACGCCAAATTCTCGCATAATAACAAGCATAAATTAAAGCTGCAAATAAATAATAAATAAATAAATAAACATCCTTCCATATTCGCCAGCCTGACCTTATCGAATTAATTTATATACATTTTACGGATAAGATAACAATATGCTAAACAAATATGTCTGGCGAGATACTGCAAGCTGTATCTTAGCATATCCCTACCATCGACAGGTTGATGAAGATAACAGTTAACCCTCTGACTGGTAGACTTTCAGCTGAAGAAAATCGTTTGGTATGAGCCTGGATAAAATACATCAGTGCATCCGTAGCAGCGAAAGGAATGCTCAAGTTGGTATTTGGCATCATGTTATGTGTAACTTAGGAGGGAAAATATCACCTTGAATAACCTGAATAAAATATAGCACATAATCGCCCCCATACGGCTGCGAAAAGGTTAACGATCAAGTGAGCCCGTACATCAAACGAATCGCCAAAAAGAAAAAAAGTTATATAAAAATGAAAAGAAAAGAACGCGTCTTTGTCTGTGCTCTTCCTGAGGGCGGGTCTCGAAATCACGCTGCAGAGAGACAAAGCAAGGGAGGTAGGGAAACCAAAGAGGAGGGAGGTGACAATGATGGGCAGGATTGGGAGGAGACAGGAAACACTGACAATGGTCTTAAGGTAGTGATCGGAAGTCAAAGAAATAGGTGTTAGGCAGGTAAAGAAGATGATCGGTGGGGGAAAGGCAAGAGAGGAAAACGGAGAGCCTAAGAAAATGACGAGTAAACCAATAAATAAGAATGAGAGGAAAGGTGAGGAAAGAGGAAAAAGGAAAGAGAAAATGGAGAACAAAGCATAAATAAGAAAAGAATTTAAGGAAGTGAAAAGGAACGATAAAGAAGGCTACGAAACCACTCAGATATATACAAGGGAACTAGTAACGTGCTGCAGTGAGACAAAGTAAGAGAGATGAAGAGGAGGGGGATTACAAAGATGGGCAAGATTGGGAGGAGGCAGGAAGCACAAACAATAGCTATAAGACGTCTGGGGTCAATGAAACAGGTAACTAAGAAAAATAATGGGGAAGGAGGTATGGGAGTGAAAAAAAAAAGGAGGAAGGAAAATTAAGGATAGGAAAGTCAGAAAATGTAGTAAAACCACATGGTAAAAGCATCAACAGAACTCCTCACCCCCCAAAAAATAAGCAATCCTCAAAACCAGAGAAGCTGATGAAAAAAAGAATTATAAAAACTATACAAATAACAGTTTTGAAAAAGTTAATGTGCCAGCTCCTCCCACCGAAAAAATAAATAAATACAAAGTAGCGACAAACTAAAAGAAAAACCTAAAAAAAAAAAAAAAAGCCCAAGTGTTTTGCTTCTAGTCTTCACGGTGATAGGAAACATAGGTGGAAAAATGTCAAGTACTCTGTCACCGCCTTGTGGTTAAGTTTTCTGTCAACTGGGAGTGGAGCTGAGGTTTTGTCTTATTTTTCCTTGTGTTTTCGTCACTTTTCTCTCATGTTCTTCTATATCCATCTTCGACTTTTACTTCTGATGCCTTCTGTTCTTTTATTTTGTCTTTGTATTCTTTAAGCCCTTCTTTACGATGGTGCTCTTTTTTTTTTTTTTTACTTTATTCTTGCTACCTCTGGACGATTGTGTTGAGGTTTGGAGAGACTTTTGCAATGGCCTCATTAGAAATAGTCTCTTTTAACCCCTCCGCAATCCATTATATCGCCTTAAGCCAAATAAAATGGTTGGAAGGTGGCAAAGAAATATATGCGACGACACAGCAAAGGCGTTCAGTTTTTTTAATCAACATATGGAGTCAAGGTTCTCACTCTCTCTCTCTCCTATTTTATCTGCTACCCATTCTCATATATTGTCGTATTCTTAAATATCAGTAATTATTATAACGATATGTTCTCTCGTCTTGCATCTCCTGCCACGTTTTCTCATCCTTTAGAAATCTGTAAATAAACAATGATTTTAATTATATCCCTGTTAGTAATCTTTCATATTTTGTTTATTTTTCCCTCCTATTCTCTCACTTTTTCTTCCCTGCTTTAATTTTCTTATCATGCTTTACGACTATATTTTATTTCCATTTCATTCTTTATTTTATTGTTATTTTAAATTTATTTGTATGTCCACCTTTTTTCATCTTATTTAATTTCATGGCGATTATTTTATCACTACTTTGTCTTTCTCCTTATTTTGTAGAATTTTTTTTATTTCCTCTTAACACCCTCAGGCTCCTATGACTCGCTATCAGCTGAATAAAATCGTCTGGTATCAGATGGAAGACATTTTTTTTAGAAGACGCGACAACGGGAAGAATAATTTTACAGTCCTTTTTAATTAATTTCATTTTTATATATTTCTTCTTCATAAATTACACGGTCTGTCTCTGCTGTCATTATTTAATTTCTGTCTAATCTTAAGCTTTTTTCTCTTCGCCTTAATTATATAACTAATTTATTTATATTCTCATAAATATAATGATGTTATTATGTCTTAATTTTTACTGATTTTATGCATCCTACTTTGCACTGTAATTTTTTTGTTTCATTTACTCATCTAATTAATTGTTTTATTTCCCTTTTATGACACCCTTTCCTCCAAGTTTTTATTTAACTTTTGTAACAATCTGCTTCCACACGTTTTACCTTTTTTTTTTATGTTGCCTTTATTTATTTTTCTCCATTTTCATTTTAAACTACACATTCTCTCTCATGTTATATTCATCCACTTATCTTCCCCATCTATGCACTCAATTTTATCACTTCTATATAGTCATCACATTTATCGATCTATTTCCTCTTCACAATATTTTTCATCCCTCTTTTTTTTTTTTTTTTTTAGTTTTTACATTACAGTATTTTCACTCCTTCACGTTTTTTATTCAGTTATTTATCTGGCCTATCTGTACGCTCTCTTTCCTCGTCTCCCTTTTTTTCCTGTGGCTCTTTTTTCCTCACCTTTTTTTTTTTCTTCTTTTTTTCCGCACCTCGCCATCAACACAGCACGGGAAGGGATCAATCTCCACCGTGATGGCGCGTCCCTCTCCACTTCCTTGAAAAATTGGCGTGAAATGATGGTGGTTGTTGGTGGTGGTGGATGGTTGTCGGTCGGTCTTGTCGGGGGGAGAATCGACGACCTCCACCACGACCGACAATACCGATAACAAGTAACTTTACCGATAATACCGATAATCCGTAACGGTACCGGTAACTTTACCTACAATACCGATAATTCGTAACTCAACCCCTAACTCTACCGACAATACCGATAATCCGCAACTCACCTTGTAACTTTACCAACAAAGCCGATAATCTGTAACTCTACCGACAGTTCCGATAATCTGTAACTTTACCGACAATACCGATAATCCGTAACTCTACCGACAATACCGATAGCCTAATCCGTGACTCTACCGACAGTTCCGATAATCTGTAACTTTACCGACAATACCGATAACCCGTAACTCTACCGACAATACCGATAACCCGTAACTCTACCGACAATACCGATAATCCGTAACTTTACCGACAATGCCATTCGTAACTCTCCCGACAATACCGATAATCCGTAACACTACCGACAATCTGTAACTCTGCCTCCTACCTCGCACACTTCCTCCTGCCTCCACCTTAACCACCTAAAACAACTTTTAATTCTACCTTCAATCTCCAACTCTACCCTTCATTTCTACCGATTATTTACAACTGTATTTACTGTTATCACTTCCTCCTTTAACGCTCAATTTTGCCTTCAGCTGACGATGAAGGAAACAGGAAATAAACGGAAAGCACGATTACTGTATGAAGAGGGAAAAGAGGAAGAAAAATTGCAAAGAGGAAGGAGAGAAGCAGGGAGAGAGCAGGTTTTAGGAGAGAGGAAGAAACAGGAGGAAGAAAAAGTAGCAGGCAGGAAGGAACGGGGAAGTAGGGAGACAGCAGGATTAAGTATTGAGAAAGAATGAACTGGAAGAAAGCGAGAGGACAGGGAAAGAAAAAGGGACATGAGAAGCAAAGAGAAAACAGGATTAAGTATAAAGAAAGAAACAGGAAGTGAGGAATAGCAGAGAAGACGGAGGAAGAGGAAGCGGCATGGAGGAAGATGACCAGGAAAAAAAACAAGAGCTGGAGACAGGAAGGAAGGAAGGAGGAGGATGAGGAGGGAGGATGGATGGTCACAAAAAATAAAAAGATTATGATCAGAAGACGAACAGAAAGAAAAAAAAAAAGGAGGGGGGGACTACAAGAGGAAGCAAAAGCAAACAGGTGGCACCGAAAGCGAAGAAGGTAACAGGAAATGAACAAAGAAGAGTGAACAACAGAGACACAGACCGACACACACACACACACACACACACACACACACACACACACACACAAAGATGTACAAAATAAAGGGTAAAATGGAGGGGGAAAAAAGGATAAAAGTTCAGTGTCCCTATTTTCCTAACTCCACCATTTTCCTCCGTCACACCAAGTCCAGCAAATCCATGCGTGATTAGGAGTAGCAATTGCAGGCCAGGTTTTTGTCAGGACCCTCTATAATGTTTGGCTGCACAGGCCCCTAATGTGTGGGAGGAAGTGCGGAGTGTGGGTGTGGGTGGGGGGATTGGGAGTGAAACAGGGGTGGGGAGAGAGGGAGTGTGGGGATTGTGGGTTAGGTGAGAGGGAAGGGATGGGAAAGAGGCGTGGTGGTGGACGTGAGTGGGTTGGGGGATGAGTGGGGGAAAGAGGGTGGGGTGAGGGGGGAGTGGAGGTATTGTGGGTTGGGTAAGAGGGAAGGGATGGAAGAGAGAGGTGGTGGTGGGGATTTGGGGGGAACAGGGAGATGAAGTGAAAGGGGAGAGATAGATGGGGGAATGTGGAGGAACAAGAAAAAAAAAAAATGGGAAGGGATGGGTGGGGGAACTTTGAGGAGACAAAGGGGTGGGATGAGAACAGAGGGGAGTGGGGAAATAAGAAGAGTGGGGGTGACAGGGAAGGAACGGGGGAGTTGAGAAGAGCTGAAAGGTGGGGTGAGGAAGGAGGGGATAGATAGAGACTTGAGAGGATCATGAGGGTAGGGTGAGAATGTGGGGTGAGGGCATGGGAAGAACAGAAGAAAAGGGTGAGAAGGAAGGGGTGAGGGGACATCAAAGATCCAGGAGATAGGGTGGAAGAGAAGCACACAAAAGAAGGCATTGGTTGGAGACGGAAATTGGTGTTATGTTTAGATGCATGTAATTTTGCCTTCAGGTCATGTCTTGCTTCTTTTTTTTTCGGATATGCTTTTTTTCTTTTATAATCTGTGCATGTGATGGAAGTTGAATGGTTGGGCAGCAAAAAAAACTGACAAGACTTACAATCTGACTTCCTGAGACATACATTGGACGGGAAGGCAAGAAGAATGAAATGATAGAGAGATGGACAGATGAGTGTGTCACTAGGTACGTGAGGATGGATGGATGGATCGACAAATAGATGGAAGGATAGACGGATGAATGGATAGACAGATAGATGCGAGGAAGGATGGATGGATGGATAGTAGAATAACTGGACTGACAAATGGATGGATAGCCTAGATAGATGAATGGATGAGTGAGGTGACGGAGAGGTGAGTGACTGGTTGGTTGACTGGTTAGATGAATGAACACAAGAAAGAGTTATAAGTAAATGCTTCTATGAATAAATCTCTGGTTGGATGATGAGATGAACGAAGTCGCATATAAATAAATGTAAGGATAAATGAATAAATAAATGAATAAACAGATGAAGGAATAAGTGACAAACTATAAAACATATGAAAGACAAAGTAGCAAAAAAAAAAAAAAAAAAAAAATTATGAACCAAACGAAACGGAGAAAACAAGGCAAACATACATATACATCAGACCAAACCACACACACACACACACACACACACACACACCGTAAGATCACCCAGGTAGGTTCGACAGGTAAGGTAGAACAGGTAATGAAGGAAAATGACCCGGTGTTTATGAGGGGACCATGGCGAGAACAGACACACTCATTCATCTCCCACCGCCTCTATGGGGGGGTTAAGGAGAAGAGGAAATGGACAGGGTTAATGTAAGGGGAAAGAGGCGGAAGGGGTGGGAGAAAGGCAGAGGTGGGAGAAGAAAGAGATGATTGAGGAATAAGAGGGAGAGGAGATTTAGAGAGGTGGGAAAAAGAAAGGGGCATTTTACTGAGAGGAAACATGCAGGGTGATAGAAAGGGGAAGAGGAAGGAAACTAGAAGAGGGAAAAAGGAGGAAAAGAAAGAGGGAGAGAATGAGAAGGGGATTTTGAGAACGGTCAATGTATGGGGGGAGGAACTAAAACAGGGTGAGATAAAGGGAGAGAAAGAGAGAGAGATCATGAGAGAGAAGAGGTAACAGAAAAAATGAGAGGGAGAAGGGAGAAAATGAGAGGGAGATATTTAGAAGAGGAAATGGATGGGGTTAATGAGGGAGAAAAAGGAGGAATAAGGCGGCAGAAAAGGAAACTGGAGGAAAATTGTCCATCTCCGTCCCCCTTTCCTCTTTCCCCTTTCTACCCTTTTTTTCTACCCCTTTCCCTACCCCTCTACTTTCCTTCCTTTATCTCACTCTCCCTCCTCTCTGTCGTCCCATCCTTCCCTATTTATCTTCATCCTACCATCTTTATTTCCCTCTCTCCCCATCTACCTTTCTTCGTTATATCTGTCCTTCCTACTTTTCCTCCTCATATCCCTCCCTCTCAGTTTCCTACACTCCTTACATCCCTCCCTCTCAGTTTCCTACACTCCTTATATCCCTCCCTCCTTTTTGCTCCCTGTCTCCCTCCCTCCTTCCCTTCCCTCCTCTCGTCTCCCCCCTCCTCCCTGTTTCCAGCACTCTTTTCCTGCCTCCCTCCCTCCCTCTCTTCCTGCCTTCTCTCAATTCCTCTCTCCCCCCTTCCTTCTCTACCTTTCCTCCTCTCTCCGTCCCCCTCTCCTTCTTTCCTACCGTCCCTCCCTCCTTATCTCCCCCCTCCCTCAGTGTCTCCACCCCTAGAGCAAACACAACTAATGACCCTGTAATTGTTCCCATTAAAGACGAGACATGCCCGCCATTTTGGTTCAAGATTCGGCCTCTCCTCCTCCTCCTGTCTCCTCTCCCTTTGTCCACTCCTCACCCCATCAGATTGAGGACATCAGACTTCTTTAATTTCCACTACTACCACTCGACTTTATATGGTTTAGAACACACCTAGTACTAATGATGGTTAATTGAGACTAGACTTAATCCACTCAGGTCGAAAAATCTGTCCTGGACTCAATAAATATCGCCGAGATATAGCAAAAATAAAATATAAGACACCATCGTACTGAAAGGGTTAGTCTCCCCTCTTCACATCCTCCCTTCCTTACTTCCACTCTCTCTCTTCTCCCACTGCCCTTTCTCCCATTCCTCACTCTTCAATCATCTCTCACCCTCATCTCATCCCTTCTACGTTCTCCCCTCCTCTCTTCCCTTCTCTCCTTCCTCCCGCTATCCCTTCCTCCACTCTCACCTTTTCTCTCCTCGGTTTTCCTCTCTTCCCTCTCCTCCTTACACCCACTCTTCCTTCTTCCGCTTCTGGTATAATACTGATTTTCCTATTAGTGGGCAGAATTTTCTTTTTGTTACTGATACTGTTTTGTGTGTGTCAGTATTACCATCACGACTATCATTAATATTATCGTTATTTATTATACGTTACTTGCGTTATTCTGTAAATGCAAGTATGAATTATGCAATATCAGAAAGACGATGTGTGTGTGTGTGTGTGTGTGTGTGTGTGTGTGTGTGTGTGTGTGTGTGTGTGTGTGTGTGTGTGTGTGTGAGAGAGAGAGAGAGAAAGCTGGGAATCTCTTCAAGGGGATAGACATCAAGATATGAACTCCTGCTAACTCCATTACTTTTGACATGTTTGCCTCTCTCTCTCTCTCTCTCTCACAGGCTTTCCCGGACAGACGTGTGCCGTTCTCCGAGGCTGTGAACGTGAGAGGAACGTAAGGAAAGGAAAGGAGGGAAGGAAGGCGAACGTAGGAGAAAAATAAAACGAGTGTAAGAAGTGAAGGAGGAAAGGGATGAGGAAAGAATGAAGGATGAGAGGAAGAGAAGAAGAATGGAAGATAAGATTTAAGTTGGTTATAAAAGATAAGAGGAGAATTTTAAGAGTAACGGGAGAGAAGTGAATGAATGGGGAGGGAGGGAGGGAAGATGAATGGAAAGATGAGGTAAAGTGAATAAAACTGAACAAAAAAATAAAGACAGATATGTCGGTGTGGCAAACAGCACCAAAATGGATGGAATAAAGACGAAAGACAGATGCAGAGAAAGAGAAGCAGAGAGAGACGCAGAGAAAGAGAGAAGCAGAAAAAAAAACGAAGCAGAGAACGAGTAGCAGAAAAAGAGAGGCAGAGAAAGAGAAGCAGAAAAAGAGAGAAGCACAGAAAGAGAGGAGCAGAAAAAAAGAAGCAGAGAGAGAGAGAGAGAAGCACAAAAAGAGAGGAGCAGGGATAATGAGGGTAGACTTATGTACAAGGCAAACTGAAGAAGCAAATGGAAATTAAGAAGGATTAAAGATAACGATGTGAGAGAACGGAATATTAGGCTAAAGAAAAAATAAAACTGGGGAAAGGAGACGGCATTGGAGACGGGAAGTGTTGAGGATAAAAACGAAAATAAATAACGAAAGATGAGTCCAAAGATACAAGATGAAGATATAAGAAAGACACAAAACACTACAGGCAGATTCAAATAAAACTGATGACGGAGGCAAATAAATTTAAATTATAAAAAAAAAAAAAAGAGTTGAAGGTAGAAGTAAAAAAATAAAAAATGTTACTGCAAGAAGAGTCGAAGAATGTGGCAATAAAACTGACGATACAGGCTATATAAAACTTGAAGGCAAAGGAGAGAATATTTACAGGCAGACGTACGAAATGTTGAAGGCAGAGACAATTAAAAAAAGATAAAAAACAAATACGACGAAACTGAATAAAGTTGAAGACAGACGAAAAGTAACTGAAAAAAAAAAAAGCAGGAAAAAAAAGTTACAGATAGAGGTAAATAAACTGACAGAAGTAGACATGGAAAAATTGGGAAAAAAAAAAAAAATTGAAGGAAGGAAGGAGGCAAGAAAACGAGTGGACTGTTGATGGAAAAAAGTGCAAGGTAGAAAGCATACTCGTTGTCGGTAGAGGCAGGGATGGGGCAGAGGAGAGAATTAATCAGGGTGGGGATCTTGGTGTGGTGGAGGTGTGACAGGGAGGGTCATGGGGTTAAACCAGGAGCTGTAGCCTTGTTCACTCCACCCCCCACCTACCCCCAACACACACACAGACACACTGCTACACTCCTTTCACACACACACACACACACACACACACACACACACACACACACACACACATACACTCACACCTCCCTAGCGCTCACTTTCTCCTTCAGCTTCCCCCTCCCCCCTCTCTCTCTCTCTCACACACACACACACATTCAACTTTTATCCTTTTTTTTGTGTGTGTGTGACAATTCCTATCCTTTCTCCTCCTTCATTCTTCTCCTTTCTTTCTCCTCCTCTCAGATCTTCCTCTCCTCCTTCTCTCTTTCCCCTCTCATCCCCGCATGCTCTTTCTCCCCTCTCCACAGAATGCCTAAACCATTATTTTACCGTAAACTATTTTGGTCACCAGTTCTCTCCCTCGTTCCCTCGCCCCTCTTCCTCCCATTCCATTCTTTTATTCCTCCATTTTTTCTCCTCTTTCTCTCTCTCTCTCTCTCTCTCTTCCTCCATTCTGTCTCTTCTTTTTCTCCTCTTCCTCCCTCTCTCTACCCTCTTCCTCCCATTCTGCTCGTTTTTAGCTTCCTCTTTTCTACTCCTCCCTCTCCACCTCTCACTCTCCATTACCTCACATCCCTCCATCCCTGCATCCCCGTCCCTAAATCCCCCATCTAGTTTCCCTCCTTTCATCTTGTCTCCTCTCCCGCTCCCTCCCACCAAAGTCCTCATTCTTTTTCCTCGTTTCTTCCGTCTCAGTTTACAAATACTGTCACTTTCTTTTCCTCCTCCGTCTATTCCCATCCTCGATTCCCTGTCTTTTTTCAATCCTTCTATTCCGTCTCCCTTCGTTTCTTCTATCCTTACCCTTAACTCTATCCTCCCCTCCATCACCCTTCATTCTATAATTCCTCTTTGCCTTCTCTCCATCCCACTCTATAACACTCATTCCCTTTCTTCCTTCTTTCTTTTATCTCCCTTTCTCCACCACTTTTCCCTCCTAATTCTCTCTACTTCCTCCTCCACTATCCCCCTTCCCTTCCTCCCTTCTCCATCCCCCCACTCAACCGTATGTCCCTTCCCCTCCCCTTCCATATCTCTTCACTATTGTAATCCCTCCTCGTCTACTCTCCCCTCTTCCTTCCATAACGCCATTCTCTCCTTTCCCTTCCCTTCTTCTTTCCTTTCACATAACCATAACCAATCCTCTTTTTCCTCCTCTCATACCTCTTTCCTCCCATAATCCCTCCATAGTTCCCTTCCATCCACCATTGTTTCTCCTTTCTTAATGTTTCCTCTTTCCCTACTTCTTCCCTTCCTCTCTACTCATTCCCTCCACTCACCCATAACCATCCCTTTTTCTTCCTCCCATACCTCTTCTCTTTCATAATTCCTCCGTTCTCCCTCATCCATAGCCCCCTCTTTCCCTCCTCTTGCTCTGTATGTTCTTTCTCTTTCTTCCTTCCTCAATCCCTCCACCCAACCATATCGCCCTTTTTTCCCTCCTTCCATACCTCTTCACTTCCATAATCCCTCCCCTCCCCCTCCTCCACAACCCCTCTTCCCCTCCACCCATTCTCCTTCCGCTACCCCCTTTCCCTCCGACCATTCTCCTTCCGTCCCCCCTTTTCTCTCCTTTCCCCTCCACTCTATCCCCCCTTTCCCTCCATCTTCCTCCCGCTCCCCCATTATCCCCTCTTTCCCTCCGCCCATTCTCCCTCCACAACTCCCCTTTCCCTCCGCCCATTCTCCCTCCACAACCCCCCTTTCCCTCCTCTCCTCCTCCCTGACCCCCTCTTTCCCTCCAGCCCCCTCTCCCTGCGTCCAAGACAATAGAAGGGGGCATCACGTTTTGGGCGAGCGTCCCCGAGACCCGAGGGGCGCGCAGACCCCCATTAGCTTCTTAGGGGACGTGATGTGGCCCTTCTTTATGGTGGGAGGGGGGCGTGGAGGAAGGGAGGGGGGGGGAGGAAATAGGAATGAGGGGAAAAGAGGGAGGGGAAAAGAGGTGGGCGAGAGAAGAAGAGGAGAGAATGGAGAGAAAAAGTAGAAAGGGACAAGGAAGGGGTGAGGGAAATGGAATAGGACTGAGGGGGATGGAAGGGGAAAGAGAGAGGGGAAACTGAAGGGGGATAGACGAGGGGATGAAGAGTGGACAGAGAGACAAAGTAGGACTGAGAGGGAGAAGGAAGAAGAAAGAGGAGAGGTTGAGAATGTGGGAGGTGAACAAAACAGGATTAAAGGAGAAAGAGGGAGAAGAAAGAGAGGTAGGAGTGAGAAGAAGGAAGAGATACTTGTGAGGGAGACAACGTAAGGCTGAAGGAAGAAAGGAAGAAGCAGAAGAGGAAGGAGAGACAGTGGGAGAGAGAGCAGAAGAAAGACGGAATGAGAAAACGAAAGGAAGGGAGGAAAACGGTGAGGAAGACAATGAAGAAGGGATAATAAAAAGAAAATGAGGAAAAGGAAGGAGGAAGAAAGAAAAAGAAGAAAATGACGGAGAAATGAAAGCCTGACATAAGTAAAAGAAAAGCAGAATAAAATCTAATAAAGGATGGGGAAAAAGAGAACAGCACAAGAGTAGGGCGAAAGATAAAAAGAGGAAGAGGAGGACGGAAAAAGAGTGGAAAGAATGGAGGAGGTGAAGGTTATGGGAAGGTATTGGGGAGAGAGGGAGGCGAACGAGAGGGGATAAAGAGAGGATGAGAGTGCGTGGGGAGGGAGGGAGAGAGGCACTGGGCACTAAAACGGAAAAGGAGGATAAAAGGAAGGGAAGGAAGGGAGAAAAGGAGAGGGGAAAGTCTGGGGGAGAATACAGGTAGGAGATAAATGAGCAGAGAGAGAGAGAGAGAGAGAGAGAGAGAGAGAGAGACCGAGTACTGGAAGTCTGGAACGAGAAGGGAAAATACAGACAAAAGAAAACGAATATAAAAACAAATAATAAACTGGAAACAGAAGAGGGCAAGCCAAGTGCAAGAAGACATTAAATACCCAAAGAAAACAGCTTAAGACAAAAAAAAAAAAAAAAAAAAGAGGAAACTAGCCAAAAATCCCCCGAAGAACTTTTTTTAATCAAACTCAGAAATTAAGACAAGAAATTAAAGAACAGAGTTAAAGGAGAACGAAGGTTGGATAGGTCATTAGCCGCGTTTTTTTTTTCCTTTTTTTTTTTTTTTTCCTGGGCGTCCCTTCCTCCACCATGTTCCTGTGTTTCCTTGCCTCTCCTGAGTGCATCTTTAAGCTCGGTTCTTGTGGTCGCAGAGGGCGG
>NC_137012.1:27048152-27063152 GCF_032717465.1 Coenobita brevimanus
GAGTGTACGAAAAAAACATTACCCATACCCAAACTACCATAGAAACTCTCTCTCTCCTGTGTGTGCGTGTGTGTGTGTGTGTGTGTGTGTGTGTGTGTGTGTGTGTGTGTGTGTGTGTGTGTGTGTGTGTGTGTGTAATAATTCCTGTTCTCTCTAATAAAATTTTTCTAATGTCATCTTTTCTTTCTACTCCCCCCCTCCCTCCTCCTCTCTCTCTCTCTCTCTCTCTCTCTCTCTCTCGGCCCTATCAGCACAAGATCGACCATTTGGGAGGTAGTAAGTGGTCCATTCGTTACTGTCTGGGATCAATTAGCCTCTTGTGATGTATGGCCGATGACAGGCTGTGGGTATTAGTGCACATTGCCCCTCTCACTCTTATTTCTCGCTTTTTCCCCTTCTTCTTAGATACATTTCCTTCCTCGCTTTTATTTACTGCTTTTGTTCGTCCTTTCCTAGATACTCTCTCTTGCTCCTTTTTTTTTTTTATCCTTTTTCCTAGATATATATATTTTGCTTTATTTCCCTAACTCTCTCCTACTCCTGTTTATGTTTTATCTATCAGTGTTTTATTTTTCCCTAATATATTCCTCTGTAAGTCTGTCTAATTTTTTTTTTTTTTGTAATTTCTTCTCCCTAATCTGTGTGTGTGTGTGTGTGTGTGTGTGTGTGTGTGGCGATAATGTTGGTAGTGACGGCCGCGTTGGTAATCGTGGTAATGCT
Source organism: Coenobita brevimanus (assembly GCF_032717465.1). NCBI lineage: Eukaryota > Metazoa > Arthropoda > Malacostraca > Decapoda > Coenobitidae > Coenobita > Coenobita brevimanus. Next base: position 27,048,873 of record NC_137012.1, read on the forward strand.
GGCAGAAAAGGCAATAATGTTATTTCATAATATTTGCTGTGGTGGTAATTTTTTTGTGGCTTTATTAAGTGATACTGGTAGAACTGTTGGCAATAATTCATGTTGGCAATAAAGGGATTATTACTAGATCGACTTCCCTCAATCCCTTCAGTACGATGACGTTTATACACTTCCTCCTTTTGGTTGTGATGACTTCTTTTGTGACTATTTTCTTGATATTACCCTACGATAATACTCAGCTAAGAAAAGACCCCCAGTGGTGAAGGGAGTAATTAAACCTGTGGAATTTCTAAAGCAGGTAAAATCGTGTCAAGATGGCATAAAAATAGGAAAATAATAGGTTAATAAAAAAAAAAAAAACGGAAATTAAAAAAAATCACCTATGTACAGTCGAGGTCGGGAATATCGCTCCACTTTTTGGTCGAAATATAATGAAACTCTTACACAACATTCTGAAAAGGGCGTTGGGTTTCAAAGATAATAACACTAATTTTCAAAACCCATTGTTCACTGCCTCGCTGTTTATCGATAGGCAGTGGATCGATATTAAAAAGTCCCCAATAGTTCATTTAATCCGTTCCGCTACTAGGCATCTTTATACCCTATTCTTGCAGCCTCCAGACGATTTTATTTAGCTCTAAGATTTTTTGCGAGGTGAAGAATTTGACAGGAGGGTTAATGAAGACTAAAACAAATTCCTCAGCTCGATAATTCTCGCCTTAGCTGGGGAGAAAAATCGTCTGAAAATGGGAAGAAAAAAATAAAAATGACGTCCTTGATCTGACGGGGTTAAAAGCTAGCCTAGTTTAAGATAAAGTAAAAAAAAAAAAAAAAAAGATAATTGCAGTCATGTTAAATGCTAAGTGACAATGTGTATGGGTGCGATTTCTTGTCCCTCGCTTAATGGATCAGCGTCTTTCTACTGCATTCTATTTCAGACGATTTTATTCAGCTGAGCGTGAGCCATAGGAGTTTGGGGGTAGTATTCTCGTTTGTTAATTAAGCTCTCTAACAAAAATTCCTCTGCGATTTATTTTTGGATATGGCTGGATAATATCCTTTTTCTACGTTATTTATGCAGTGTATGGTGATTTTGGAAGGATATACGCAACACAGAGGAGGACAGTAAGGTGTTACAAAGTAAATCGCCTAGGAAAATGTGTTACGTAGTTCCCTCGACCGACGGGAATACGGACTTTGGAGTCACAACTACTACTACTACTACTACTACACCAAAAACCCTCTCATGGTCGGCATAACTCTAGTACTGTATTCCAGCGAGCACCGTACGATTTTAGTCTTGCAGCGATTCACAGGCGCCTGAGAGAGTGTTAAGAAAGAGTAAAAAATCACTGTAGCCACGCGAGTCACTTTTACGGCTCGTTGTCTGAATATTAAATGACGATGAAGTGTGTGTGTGTGTGTGTGTGTGTGTGTGTGTGTGTGTGTGTGTAGGTAGATTCGTGTCCCCGCTCAAATGGAACCCCGTATTTTTAGGTGTTTATCTTAAGAGCACCTGATGGCCTGACCCCTTCAAACCGACGACGACAGGTATTCGTAGAGTACATTTCCCTCTTGCAACTGCCAATCAATTTTATGCAACGGAGGTGAGAGAACTTCATTTAAGAAAGGGGGTACTGAGGGCTATTAGCTAACCCCTTTAGTTTGAAAGGTCTCTCCCAAGATAAAGAAATGCGTCTGAAAGTAGTAAGAAAAATATACATACTCGTACTGGAGGAAGTAAAAGCAAAATGGACTCTCTCTCTCTCTCTCTCTCTCTCTCTCTCTCTCTCTCTCTAAAAGGGTGGCACAACTATCACGGATGTTCTAGCCCTGGAATTTATAACAATCTGGATAAAAAGATTAAACAGGTGCAAATGGAGGAATGGCAATTTAGTATTCAGCCCTGACATGTCTAAAGATTTCTGAGCCCAAGGCGAGATAAATACCTTTATGAGAGATATTAAGAGTGATATTAGGAGAGATATTCAAAGAGATTTCAGGAGAGATATTAGGGGAGATAAAATCGAGAGGTTAGTTAAAGCCATCAATAACCCTTTCACTCAAGAGGGTTCTCCTAATCTCCTCGTCCAGCAAGAGATGTTACTTTTAATCTATTGCTTCCACCTCCGGACGATTTTATTCAGCTTACGAGAGGCTTTTCAAACTGGAGGGGTTAGACACAGCCTTCAAAAATCCCTGAGGTCTCCCTTAATTCAAATATTCCATCATAAAAGTAAAATAACACAAAGACACCCTGAGCTGAAAGGGTTATGGGTGGATGAGTATGCATGATTTACTTCCTCTATCATTGTCTGTGTTTTTATTGGGCCAAGGAGGGCGTGTGGGGCAATTGTCTTAAAAGCAAACCTACACGGACCTGCTGCCATTCCAAATTTAATAACATATCGTAAAGCATTCTCTGTATTCTCTACCCGCCCCGGTTTTGCGACTGGTATATACATGAATAATACAGGATTCACCCTGGACTTTAATGACAAAATTCCATTAACCCCTTCATTATGGAGACGTCTATTTACAGCTTATTCTTGCTGTGTTACCTGAAGATGGTTTTATTGAATTTAAGAAAGAGCTCTAGGTCAGGAGTGAGTTAATGATGGCTGTTGGCTACTTTTGAGTAATTTTCAGCTGCTAGGACTGCCCCCATCTATACAGAATCACCTGGTTTGGCGTGAACACATACCTTTAGTGCGTCCATAACCGGGAAACAGAAATATATATGGTTTTCGGTCCTTCAATGCTAATAAGTCTTTCATCAGAAACGAAGTCATCTGCTATTAACCTGAAAAATATACCTTAAAGCGTCTTTAGCCCCTTCAGACAGGTGACATCTATTTCCTTTACTCTTGCTACCTACAGATGATTTCTCCACCTGCACACTGTTTTATTCAGCTAAGGGAAGCTTGAGAGGATTAACGAAAGCTGTATCTAACTCATCCAGTTAAAAAAAAAAAGTCTCCAAAGTTAAATAACTAAATCGTCAGAGTAAATGAGCTAATCCTTAGAAATTTCCCATATGGATGCTTTAACCGCTTCCATTCGATGGCCCATATTCTCCCTAGCACCTCTTCCTTGGCGATTTATTTTTTGATATGGGTTATTTATGCAGAGTAGCGCGATACAGGTATGAATCTACGTACCTCAGACTAAGGAAGGTGTAATAAGCAAAATAAATCACTTAGGCAAAAGTGTCATGGACCTTCTTTAACGGGTCTTTATCTTCGACTCTCAGATATCCAGGTTCTATTCCCAGTGTACTGAAGCGAATGGTTCCAAACACCTCCTTATGGTACAAAATGATCAAAGTCCCCTGCAATTACCGACGATTTTTGAGCGGCTAATGGCCGTAATCTGTCCCTGAGCTTCATCCTACTCATTAGTCCCACTCTGGTAGTCCCTGAGGTAGCCCCGCCCTCGCTGTAGTCTCAGGCTGTAGTCTTTAACCCCTTCAGTCCTTTGGCGTCTTCGTTAGTAATAGTCTTTTTTCTTTTTTTTTCCTGTGGGTAGCAGCTAGTTCCTTGTAAGTATTCTGACGATGGTTGTAGACAGTCTTAGGATAGTAGTGTGTACAGGATAGCCCTTCCCTTTAGTAGTCTTGGGATAGTAGTAGACAGTCCTGGGATAGTTAGAAATAGTCTTAGGATAGCCCCCCCAATCCCTAAGTGTGTGTGTGTGTGTGTGTGTGTGTGTGTGTGTGTGTGTGTGTGTGTGTGTGTGTGTGTGTGTGTGTGTGTGTGTGTGTGTGTGTGTGTGGATAGGGAATGAGTGCGTGATTGCAGGGGGTACTGAAGACAAAGAAGGCACCCGTCTTCACTTGCTAGCTCCATAATTAATGTTACTTCGACCTGCCTTCCTCCCCTGTGATTAGTTCCCGCTAGTTTGCTTGGGTGATGATGGGGAGCAGTTAACGGGAGGGGTAGGGCTGGAGGCGAAGGAGGAAGGGAGACAGGAGGGGAGGGGAGAGGAGAGGGGAGGAGAGAGGAGGGGAGAGGAGAGGGGAGGAGAGAGAAGGGGAGGGGAGAGGTGGGAGGGGAGAGAAGAGACGAGAAGGGAGATTGAGGAAAGGTGCTTAGAAATACTGGTGTAAGAATGGAGAGAGAGGGCATGGAGGGAAAGGTCTAACGAAGGAGGGAGGAGACGAGAGGGGAAAGGAGAGAATGAGGAAAGGTGCTTAGAGATAATGGTGGAAGAAAGAAGACAGAAAGGGAGATGGGAGGAAAGGTGGAAGGAATGACAAGAAAGGAAGGAGAGAAGATGACAGAGGAGAAACGGAAGGACAGGTGCTAATAGGCGAGAAGGACACATGAAGGTTGAAAAGAAAAGATGGAAATTTTGAGGGGAAAAGTGGGTGGATATTGAAAGGATGACTAACTGAGGAAGACAGAAGAGGAACGGAGAGGGGAGTAATGGAAGGAGGGGAGAAAAGAAGAGGGAGGGAAATGGCAGGGTGGAAGAAAATGGAGGAAGAGAAAGTATGGGAATGGAAGAAAAGGAAAAGTGAAGGGGTGTAGGATGAAGATACGGGTGAGAGGAGAACAGAGTGGGAGAAGTGGGAGGACGGGAGAGTGGGAGATGATTGAAGAAAGAGTGAGTGGGAAAGGATAGACGAGGGAAGACAGGGAGAGGGGGAAATGAAAAAGAACGAATGATGGAGGTGAAAAAAGAGGTGAATGAGAAGAGGGGAGTATTGGATAAGATAAAGGGGTGGGTAGGGGGGAAGAGGAAAGAAGAAGAGAGGAGGGGGGCCTGGAGGGTGGAGTGAGGGGCGAAGAGGGCGTGGATGAGTGATTTGTGAGGTGGAATAATTTGAGGGTTGTGGAATGGAAGCGAGAAAAAGGAAGGACAGAGAAGTGAGAAAGAAGTGAAGGAGATAGGAAATGGTTGAGAGGGGGTGAAAGAAAATACATATATTTATAACATGAATGGCAATGAAACTATGAAACGTTGTATGATGGTCAGAAAATAATTACTGGATTTCTGGTTAAGGTAAACTAGGCGAAAGAGAGAGACAAGCTTACGAAGACTGATAAAGACTGATAAAAGACAAGAAGAGAAAAACAGGTATTGAAGCTGAAACACATGAACAGGGGCAAATTTGGGAGGGAAATGAAAGTAAGAAAAAAAGAGAGGAAGAAGGCATTTCCTGAAAGCGTTAGAACAGGTATAGGCCTATCTAAATGCCATTGATGAAAGTAAATGAGAAAAGCATATGATTAAGCGTCGATTTCGCAGTCGTGGTTATTTATTTCGACACGTACTAACTATGCTCTCTCAGGATTAACTTGTTCTAAAATTGCCACATCTCAATCTTGAATGCTGAGATAATATAAGAGATTAATATTAGCAATTAACATTTAAGGGACACGTCTTGTAGTGAAGGGGTTACTGAAAACTAAATCTAACTTCCCCAATTCTAAGTCTCTCTTAAAATGAATTAACTCGTCTGGAGGTAGTATGGATAAAATGACGAAAAGCAAACAACACACACGGAAGTACAGCCACAAAAGTATATACAGTTAGCAGACGACAAGCAAAACACTAGAGGGCATATTAAAGATCATGCAGTCTTATAATCTTCACTAAACAAGGGGGTTTGTAAGTTAAATAAATCGTCTTGAGATAGCAGTGGAGACAGCAGTAATAAAATGATGGAAAATGAAAAATAAAACGTGTCTCGTATATAAAGCCATAATTTCCAGAATGGTTAAACGTCATGAACATCGCTCTTTTATAATTCAGTGCCTCTCTTTGCCTTCCAAAACCACCATCTATAATTCACGGCCATGTTCGTGAGGAGGAACACGTATGCACAATTATAGGTACCTTGATGCATGGGGTGACTTTAAGAAGAAAGCATGAGATAGACTGAATCCCTTCTCTACCATGACGAATTACTGATCTTAATTCTTCCTTCCTCCAGATGATTTTACTTAACTTCAGCAAAACCTCTCGTATTAAGGAGACTTATTGAAGGACATATCTAACCCCTTCAGTTCCAAAAGTCTCTAATAATCTTAATAAAATCGTTTGGTGTTTAAAAGAATCAAATTAAAATATGTATATATGCTCGGGTAAAAGAGATATTAACACGATTAAGCTGACTCCCTCCCCTACTTCCCCCTCCCCCGCCGACCCCCACCCCTCCACCTCTTCGTTTTAATCTTAAGACAAATGGTCAGAGAGCTGCTATTATTTGTTTTTCATGCTAACACTTCAGTAAGTTACCAAGACATTTATTTTTGTTCTTTCTGCAACCAGACTATCCACTATTCCGACAAGGAGATAGTGCTGGACCAGAGGTAGTTAAATCTGGCCTTAATTTAGCCTTCAATAGTCTCTTAATTAAGGTGAAGTTCTGTTTATTTATTTATTTATTTCTATATTATTTATTTATTTCAATATCACCGGACTAGGTATCATTCAAGACAGACATTTCGAACTGGATGGGTTTGATATCGCCTCCATTAAGCCTCTGACTACTACGGTGCTTTTCTAAGTTGACTCAAAATCGTCTGGCAAGATTATCACAAAAAATCAGATCCTCGGGGTGAAGGAGTTAACCCATTCAGAACGATTATATAATTTCTGCTATATTCCTGCTACTGATACATAATTTTCTGAGATTGGGAAAAGAAACTAGGAAATAAAATAGGCAGTGAAGGCTCTATCTCAAACTTTACTTCGAAAAATCCCAATCAAGCTGAATAAAATCGCCCAGAGATGACAAGAATAAGTATGACGCTCTCGACCTGGAAGGGGTTAGGAGCAAGAAAAACGACTCGCAGACTGTCATTACTCCCAGTGTTTTCATATGAAGTGGTCTCCTTGAAGTGGCAATTGTGGAGACTAATGTGTTTTGGTGGCGTGATGTAGACAAGGTGATCATTTAAAGCAATCAGGCGAAAGGTAGAGGAAGAAGTCAGTAGAGAGAATATTAAAATGCACCGTCAAACAGGAGTGCAATGCTTGTTTGGTTTTGCTTTGAGATGGTGACTCAGTTAAAAGCGATATGGAAATGGGGTTGTGTGATTATGTTTTGGCTTTTCACAGCTGTCTCTCCCTCTCTCTCTCATTTTTTCCAACCCTGTGTCTTCCCTTTTCTCCAATATTCATTTATTCCTGTTTTCCTTTCTTTCATTTTGTTTATTCTTTCTTCCCTTTTTTCTCTCTCTTCATGCCTCCTTCCTTCCTTCCTTCTCTCGCGTCCTTCAGACCCTCTCCCCCTTCCTGATCCTCCCTCCCCCCTTCCCTCCTCCTTTCCCTTCACTGCGATGTATTGTGTTCAAACTTTAAGCTACACTGTACCTACCTCACTCCCCTACAGAAAGAGAGAGAGAGAGAGAGAGAGAGAGAGAGGAGGGGGGGGGGGACGGTGGCATCTCAGGTCCAGCGAGGGGGAAGTTGGGAGATAGACATGGATGTAATTGAAACTTTGACCAGGGGCGTGACACTGAGGGGAAGGACCTCGCTCCACTCGCTTCACCCAGGTTTCTTACGTGTTTCACCTGGGAAGAACAGGTTTCATTTACCTGTTTATCGCTACCGTCTACTTGTTTTTTTATCCTTTACGTTTATTTCGTCTGTTTCACTTATCCTGTTTCGTCCATGTATTAATCTCGTGCCTCTATGTTTAACTCTTGATTTTGCTCTAGATGTTTTTATTTATTTTTTTCACTTTTGAGATTGTTGATATGGCTTTTGATCTTACTTTTTTCTTTTTTTCACTTATTTTGTGTAATCAGTTTTGTAAAACGTTGCTTCCCTGTTTCTTGGCTGTTTCACATTAAATTCTTTGCTTGATTTACTTATTTATTTTTATTTCTTAATTTTTACTCTTTTTTCATGAAAGATTGCGCTTTATGAAGGTGTGGATTTATCACAATTTTTTTTAATTCACACTTATTTTTCTACTTTTTTTTTTTTTTATGGCTTTTCATACCTTTCATTTTCCCTATTATTTCTGATTTACCTTGACCTGTGATTATATTTACGTACGAATTTAATAGCTAATTGCTGATGTGTTCTTAATTATCCTTTGGTGTTTTTGCCTTTTTGTACACACAGTATTTTGTGTTATTGATTTTTTTCCCATCCTTCCTGCTTCTTCTTGTTTCCTGTTGACTTAAGTATATCTATAAATCTGGGTGTTTAACTGGCTATTGTTATATTTTCTTTGTTTTTTCTTTATATTCTGTTTTTACGTGCTGAGAGTTTTGTAAGTTTATTTCCTATCCTAACATTTTTTTCCCTGCCATTATATTTTCCCCCGTCAATTTCTCGCACCTCTGTTTCCACATCGCTTTCTCTCTTTCCATCTTTATTCGCCTTTTTATCCCTTTCTCCTTTGATTTCTACCTCCTCCTCCTCATCTTATTTCTCCCCACAGAACTCTCTCTCTCTCTCTCTCTCTCCACCTCCTTCTCTCCCTCCTCCTCCTCTCCAAAAAGGTGTGGCGGAGGGAGGTATTGTGAGAGACGAATGTGACAGTTCTCTTCCTCCTTCCTCTCCCCCTATCTCTCCACTCATTCTTCCTCCATCTCTCTTTCCTACTTTCTCTCCATTCATTTTTTATCCATTTCTCTCCTATTTCTTCTCCATTAATTCTTCCTCTATCTCTCACTTCTATTACGAAGTATCTCTCCATTCATTCTTCCTCCACCTCTCTATTCTACCTTTTCTTCATTCATTCTTCGTTCCTCTCTCTCTTCTACACTTTCTTTATTCATTCATATTCAGTCACTCTCCTACTTTCTCTCCATTCATTCTTCCTCCACCTCCCTCTTCTGCTTTTCCTCCATTCATTCCTCATTCCTCCTCCACTTTCTCCTTAGTCTCTCCACCTCCCTGTTCTTCAACCCCTTCTCTTCAGGTGTAAAGCGAGGTGAGAAATGCTTCGGATAGCCTTCTGCCCAGGTATCTCTTCCTCATTCTTAACCTATATCTCTCCAGTATTTTTCCTCCACGTCTCTCCACCGTTCCCTCCGTTCTTCCTCTTTTTCCTCTCCGTCCTTCTACTTCTGCCATCACTCTTCTGTCTCCTTTTCTTTCTTCTGTCTCTCCCATTCTCCCACACCTCTATTTCCTACCTTTCTTCATGTCTTCTTTCATCATTTTATTCCCATCCTTCTCTTACTTTCTCATCCCTCACGCCTCTTTTCTCGTCTTCCCTTCATCTCTCTTTCATTCTCAACATTTTCCTCCATTCCTATACCATTCTTACCTCCACTCGCCCACTGAGATGAGAGGGAGAGTAGAGGATAAGGAGAGAGAGAAAGAGGGAGAGATGGGGAAGACAGAAGGAAAAATGATGATGATGGAAAAGAGGAAGAAGAGACAAAGAAGATGAAAGACAGGTAATGCTGGAGGGGAGTGGTGTGAGGGAGGTGATATTCTGTAGGAGAAGGAAGAAGGAAAGATAAGGTGTAAGCTAGGGATGGGGAGGGAGGAAGGAGGAGAAAAGACAGAAGATGAGGAAACGGAAGGAGGAAGAGAGAGAGAGAGAGAGAGAGAGAGAGAGAGAGTGAAGAGGGGCAACAGGAAGAAAGGGAAAGGGAGAGGATGAAGTGCTGGAGCGAGGGGCAAGGGAGGCGACGGAGAAGAGACAGGGGAGAATGAAGGGATAAAGTGGGGGTGCAAGGGAGGAATGGGGGCTGTAAAGGGAGGGTGAATGGTTAGAGATACTGTAAGGGAGGAGTGAGAAGTGGGAAGGGAGGGAAGGGTGAAGGGATTGGGGAAGGGAAGGGGACACAAGATGGGGTGAAGGGACCGACAGGAATGGTGGGAGGGAGGGAGAGAGGAGAGCGTAAGGGGGAGGGTAGAGGGGAGAGGGGAGAGGGGATGGGGGGAGTGGGATGGGGTGTGTAAGTCGGCATTATGACAGCCAGTGGGTACCTTGGCGGCGTCACAAATCAATGCGATGCCTGTCCCTCCCGCCTCTTGACACACACACACACACACACACACACACACACACACACACACACACACACACACACACACACACACACAATGTAAAATAAAAATACATACATACATACATACAGGTACATGAGAAACCTACACGGACACAAAAGAAACATACAGACCCACAGGTGTATACAACAAAACAGACACAACAAAAAGACTCACAAATACGGACACATACACGGGCGAACACATACACAACATGCACCAGTCCACCAGAAACCTACATGTACATACTGGTACACACAAACCAACATACATACACACAGATACAAGGAGGTGTACATGGACGCGCAGGTACACACAAAATACATACAAGGAGGGATTCACCTAAACCTCTTCAGACTAAGGACCTAATTATTTTCTTTTTACTCCTACTTTCTCCAGACGATTTTCTTCAGACGTGCACAGACTTTTCGATGTGGAAGGGTTACATTTTCACTTCTCGAACCCCCGTCACTAATAAAAGCATCTCTTACGCTAAAAAAAAATAATCGTGGGGACGCAAGTAAAAAATAATATAATGTACTCAGAGTCAAAGGGTTAAACGCAACGAGTCCAGGTATCTAAAGGTGGACGGATTTTGATTTTCGGTGTATTTTACTCAACCTTCTCTGGACTGGAAATTTATAAATGAATCCTTTTGGGCTAATAAATAAATAAATAAATAAATATCTACACAGGAAAATTCGCAAGGACACAAATAACTAACTAACTAAATACACAAATACATAAGAAACATTACAAGGACAAAATAACAAACAAACTAAAGAACTAAATAAATAACATAATAACTAACTGAATAAAAAATAAACAGGAGACTTTACACAGAAACACGAGGTACACATACTGATAAGGACATTCACTACGGATACACAGAAATCAACACGGATAAATGAACGCATGAAATCCTAAACATACACACGTTGAGAGAGAGAGAGAGAGAGAGAGAGAGAGAGAGAGAGAGAGAGAGAGAGAGAGAGAGAGAGAGAGAGAGAGAGAGAGAGAGACGGTACATAAAATCCTACATATACAGGTACACACGGAGAGAGACAGGTACGGTACACACAAACACAATACCCTATTCACACACACACAGAGACGATATTCACGGGCCACAGAATGCGACACGAACACATGTGTACTTACAAAAACCGACATGGAATTACAGGTATATATAAAAAGTACACTCCAGCGGACAGGTACACATACACCTGTAGGTACACACAATAACTTCGACCCCACAGTAACAATGATAGGTAATACATACACACACACACACACACACACACACACACACACACACACACACACACACACACACACACAAGGCTTCAAGGTCACATAGGTACACACAAAAACCTTCACGGACGCCTAGGTACACAAACAAGAATCTGATACACACAGATGCACACAAACAAAAACGCATCAGAAAGAAACAAACAAAAAAACATAAACAAACATAATTATCTTATTTAAAAACCAAACTAATTATAGAAAATGGGGAGCCACTTTGTTAGCTCTTTTGCTGCACTAAGTTTCTATGAGAGAGAGAGAGAGAGAGAGAGAGAGAGAGAGAGAGAGAGAGAGAGAAGGGTTCCACTGACCATCAGATGTCAATCGCGTGAGGTAAGGGGGAAGGAGAGAGAGAAAAGCGGGAGGAAGGGAGGGATGGGAGGGGAGAGAAGATGGAGGAAAGAGAGAAGAGAACGAGAGGGGTAATAAAGGAAAGGTAAGAGGGAAATGAATGAGGAAAGGAAAGAGACAGAGAGGATAAGGAAAATTTGAGAGAGAGAGAGAGAGAGAAGGGTTCCACTGACCATCAGATGTCAATCGCGTGAGGTAAGGGGGAAGGAGAGAAAAGCGAGAGGAAGGGAGGGATGGGAGGGGAGAGAAGGTGGAGGAAAGAGAGAAGAGAACGAGAGGGGTAATAAAGGAAAGGTAAGAGGGAAATGAAAGAGGAAAGGAAAGAGACAGAGTGGATAAGGAAAATTTGAGAGAGAGAGAGAGAGAGGATAGGTGAATGAAGGGATTACAAACCCTGTTCCTCACGACCTCCTGCCAAGGACCCCCGCTAGTCACTGAATCAAGTTTACCTCGGATCGATTAAAAAAAAAAAAGTGAGAGAGAGAGAGAGAGAGAATGTATATTGTACCTTGTATCCTTCTTGACTTTTATCACCTTCGTTATCGGTATCTTTAAGCAAATATACCACTATCTTGTATCTGGTATAAACAGTGTTAGGAAGGCTACAAGAGCAGGTTATGGGGATATGGTGGTTTGTGGGAGTGAAGTGGTGGTGGTGTGGTGTGTGGATGTGGTGTTTCTGATAAAGTGCAGTTATGTATGCTCGGGTGTGGTGGGTAGTGATGCTGTGTGTGGTAGTGGTGTGTTGTGGTGAGTTGTGGTTTTGTGAGACTGTGGTGGTACCGGTGATGTGGATGTGTAGTAGTGGATGTTTGGGTGTATTGGTCTTGTGTTGTGGTGAGTTGTGGTTGTGGGAGAGTGTGGTGGTACTGGTGATGTGGGTGTGGTGGTGGATGTTTGTGTGTGATGCTGTTAGTGGTGTGTCGGTGTTATGAGAGGTGGCAGTGGTTGTATGAGAATGTGATGATGAGAGTTCGACTACACATGAACGTGGTGAGTGATGATGATGTGATGTGAGGGTCTGGTGATGTTTGAAATGTGTGGATGATTTGTCTGGGTAATAACAATATAAGGATGTTTTATGGTGAGACTTAAGGTGAACGAGGAGTATATAAGTATTTAATGGCGAGGGAGGAGGTGATGAGGCAAATGGCTGTGGTGGAGAGTGATGTTGGTGAGGGAGGTAAATAAATAGCAGAGGGAGTGGTGTTAGGGAGTCTGCAGAGCCCAAGAGGATAATGTGGTTAGGTGTGACTGAGGTGGAGCAAGAAGGACCCCTGGTTGTGGTGGGACTAGGCTGAATGGTGGAGCTAATGATGGAGAGGCAGAGGTGCTGGGGAACTGATGGGGAGTGATACTGGATGCTGGGAAGGGTGGAAGGGAGGAAAGGGGGAAGGACAGGGGAGAGAGAGGGAGAGAGGAGGGCGGGATGGAAGGATGGGGGGTGGGAGGGAGGAAGGGATAGGCGAAGAAAGTAAGGGAAAGAGGAGGGATGGAGGGGAAGGAAGAGGGAGGGACGGCGGGGGACATACTACGTGAGAGGGGAGGGGAGGAAAGGGAGGATACAGAAATCAGTAGGGCGTTGGAGAGAGAGAGAGAGAGAGAGAGAGAGAGGAGTGATTGGCAGGAATAGAGGGAGAAGAAAGTGAGAGACAGGAGAGAAGGGAGTGGTAGATATAGGATGAGGAGGAGAGGGAGTGAGTGGTGGGATGGGTGTACGGGAGGCGATGGAGGGGAGGGGAAGCTATTGCATGAGAATAAAAGGCTGAAGAGAGAGGGAGGGGTGTGATAACTTGGGGAAGTGGAGAAGGGTAGGAATGAGAGGATGAGGAAAAGGGAGAGAGGAATAGGAATGAGAGGTGGGGGGGATAGAAAGAGACGGGGATGAACGCAAGTAGTGGGGGAAGAGGAAGAGGGATAGGACTGAGAGAGGAAGGGGAAGAAGAGACGGGTAGCAATGAAAGAGGTGGGGAAAGAGGAAGAAAGGGGTAGGTATGGAAGTGGGGGACGAGAAACGGGAATGAAAGCGGAGGGGGACGAAGAAAAGGGAGAGGTGGGAGTGACAGTAGTGGGAGAGGGGTGTGAGTGTGCGAGGAGGGGGAGGGGGAGGGGGGAGGAAAGGGGAGGGGGGAGAGGGACAGGTAGGGTGGTCTAGGGTTATTCTCTCGCCAGATTCACTTCAGATTGAATTCAAGTTTCGATTTTCTGGTTTTCAAGTCGACATGTCAAGGAATCACATTTTTTTTTTCATCCTGTTATAGTTCACCCTTTTGAGCTAGGTAGGGACTCCGGAAAATATAGAGAAACGAACCGATCTTTGAAGAAAATATTTATAAATGGAAACACACAAGATCTTAAGGAGAACAGGTAAAGCCGCAAATGATATTAAGAAAAATAAAAATGACAAAGAATAATACATAAAAAAAAAAAAAAAAGTGACAGAAAAGAGGATGGCCAAAACAGAGGGTAGATGGATACGGCTGAGCAATATAGTTAATTACCAAATAAACTAACAGGCCATCTGTCTATCTAGTTACCTCTCTGTCTATCGATCTAACCATCCATCCATACATACATACATCCAGTCAGGTATCTCTCTCTCGCTCTCTCTCTCTCTCTCTCTCTCTCTCTCTCTCTCTCTCTATCTAT
>NC_137012.1:27065652-27108152 GCF_032717465.1 Coenobita brevimanus
CTCCCTTATTTCATCCCTCCCTCCCTCCCTTCTAATCTTGTCTCTCTTTTCCTCCTTTCACTCTCTCCCTTCCTCCCTCCCTCCCTCTCTTCCACCTGCCTCTCTTTCACCTCTTCCGCTTTCCTCCTTGAAGATGGTTCGCCTCGCTCACAACAGCTCCTATTAGCATACACAAAAATATGACACCGGATATGCATATGAGCACATCCGTTACCCCCTCCCCCTCTCACCAAAAAAAAAAAAAAAAAAAAAACAGAAAAAAAAAAAAAAAAAGCAACTGTCCGTGAAAAACTATAAGCAGGTTGTCCAATTGCTTATAAACTTAAAAAAAAATTCCACTAGAGGAAAAAAAAAAAAAAAAAAAGCAACATAGAAAATGTCTGTGAACAATTAAAAAAAAAATATTTGAAATCTAAAGCAATTTTTCCCTATAACGAAAAATGATAAACAGGAAAAGTACTTCCGTTCGTGAATAATTAAGCAACGAATTACCTGTAACTAAAATATTTTCCTCGAACATAAAAAAAAAAACAAGTTAAAAAAGAAATCTGTCAGTGAAAAATTAATTACTGGACTACCTAAAACTAATATTTTCTCCCAACACGAAAAAGGCAGCGTAAAAAAAAATACACCTGTCGAAGAATAATTAAGTACCCAAGTACCTAAAGCCAAAAAATATTTCCCCCCTAAGACGGATAAGAAAATTAGGCTCCCCTGAGTATCGCTGTAAAATATAAGAACTTGCCATAAAAGCCCAAAGCACCTGTGAGCCTCCCTGTTCTATTCTCTATCCATGCTTTTAATTGTCTAAGTTTAGCAAGGGGAAGGGGAGGGCTGGCTGGTTCCTCTCTGTGCCGGCGACCATTAGGCATGACTGTAAACTATGCTTTATGCTTCCTCTTGTATCATTAAGCCATCAGCCAAGCTTTCCACAAGGCTGCATTTTATGTTTCCTCACCCAAGGTCTGCACTAGACTCCCTCCCTCCCTCACCTCTACACCCTTCCCTCCCCTCACCCACTCCCCTCCTCTCGCTATTCCCCTCCCACCCACCCTGCTCCCCCAGGCTCTCCTCCCCACCCTCCCCGGATCTTCCCATTCCCATCCATTTACCTCCCTGTCAATCACCCCTTTCTATGTGCTCCTCCTTTTTTTCATCCTCTTCCGTACTTCCATCTTTACTCCTGATTCCTTCGTTTTCTCCTGCTCAGTATTTTACCTCCTCCCACACTAAACGCTCCCCCCTTCCACCCTCCACGGATCTCCCCATTCCTACCTATTTTCCTCCCTATTACATATTCCATTCTATATAATCCTCTTTCCACCACCGTTTACTCTCGCTCCAGCTCTATTCCTTCGTTGTCTCCTGTTCAGCATTTCACCCTCCTCTCCCCCTCCTCCTCTCCTCACTCTCTTCTCCGTCCTTCCACTCTTCCCTCCCACTAACCTCATCCCTATACACTTCAACATCCTTGTATACTCAAAACCAACTATTCAGTTTGACTTCCCACCTGCCACCTCATCCTCTCCCGGCGGTGTTACTCTGCATTTTGATTCCCTTGTTTTCTCTTCTCTCTCTCTCTCTCTCTCTCTCTCTCTCTCATCCTTCTCACAGCCAGCCTTTCCCTATATACCTACTCAAAACCCATTACAAAGCTCCAGCTCCCCGTTGCCACCTCATCCTCTCGCGGCGGTGAATTACGAGTGTTGATGTTTCTCAGTCAATCACTCGCGCCGCTGCAGCTCCCGAGCGTCCTTCATTAGTGCCGCTGACCAAGTGTGAAGTAATTACCCACATTATTATCTTTAGTCCTCCGGTAACCTTGAAACTCCCCCGCCTGATCAGCCAACCAGCCACTCTGCGCTTGGGGATCTCATATAGTCTGCTCTCTCTCTCTCTCTCTCTCTCTCGACGCTGTTGTTGCTGTTACTGTTATTTTTCGCTTTGTGGTTATGGTTCCTTCATAGTGCTTCGCTTCAGGGTGTGGATTATCTGCTTTGAGTGAGGGACTTCAAATTACGTGCAATACAGGATGGATTATGGATATTTATGTGTGGTGAGGTAGTAAATTGCATGTAAAGAAGGTGTGAGTGTACTACAAGTGAGAAAATTGTGTGTGTGTGTGTGTGTGTGTGTGTGTGTGTGTGTGTGTGTGTGTGTGTGTGTGTGTGTGTGTGTGTGTGGGAAAAGAAGACGGTAAGTTTGACTGGAAAAAGAGATAAGAGACGTATGAGACACGTAGGTAGGAGGACGACAGAGGTTTTACATAGGGAGGGGGAGATGCGACGGGTGTGCGACAGACGGAGGAATGGATGCGACAGGGCTCCGACAGAGGAAGTGACGAGTAAGACAGGATTACGACACAGGGACGAGAGAGACGGAAAGACGGGTGGGACAGAAATTTGAGAGAGAGAGAAATGCAACGAAGTGAAACATATACCTGAGGAGCCAGAGAGTAAGGTATATAATAGGGATAGGACGGTAAGATAGGCCTGAGACAGAGGGACAAGTAAGATGGATGGGACAGGAGTTCGACAGAGAGACAGGGATACAGCAGTGCATTTAGACAGAAACATGTACAACAGAGATGCCACAAGCGAGCGAGTGTGTGAGTTACGCGACAGGAGTATGACGAAGAGATATATGTGACGGATGCGACAGTGTGACAGAGAAAGTGAGGGATGGATGCGGTGGGAAATGCGACACAGAAAAGGACAGATTGCGACAGGGATCCGGCAGAGGGATGGAAAGGGTTCGCATGCAGTTTCTCTCTCTCTCTCTCTCTCAGGGGGTTCCAGAGACAGCACAGGACGCGGCTTGGTGGGGTTTTCTAGCGTGATTTACGAGGAAGCACACCATTCCCAGTCCCGACCAGGTAAACAGGAGACGTCAGCCCCCGTGACCAATACACCAAACACTCGATATTACCTCACGAAACTGCCTTAGTCTGGGCGTCGGCTTAAGAGGCTAAGTACAGGCGGCCGGGAAGTCAGTTAATCTTGCTTTAGTCACCCTTTCACTACGAGGATGAGTCTTCTTTTACATGGCTATTCCTGACAGACGGTTTTATTTATCTCAGGGAAATCCTCTCCTAGTAAAGTGGAAAGAAACGATCACAGCCAACCTTTAACTTTGGGCTCGCGATTTATGTCCTTTCCTCTAGCTAATGCCAGACGATTTTACTGATCCCTGAGAAACCTTGTAAGATCCAAGGGTTAAATACATTTCAACAATGATGATTTATATGCTTAATTCCAACTATTGCCCTGATGATTTTAGTCAGAGTAGGAACGACCTCTCCTAGCAAAGTAGGTATATTTTGATGTGGGGTGTTTAGAGATAGCTTTACCTAGATTATGAAGCTGTCGTAATGATGTGACTAGATTTCAAAGCAGCCTGACTCTTATTTAGATGTGGGGTGCTTAGAGATGGATTTTACTTAGATTATGAAAGGGGTGTCATTATGATGTGACCAAATTTCAAAGTACAGTGCTTAGAGTCACCGATCAGCGTTTCATCACCTTGACGATCTTTATCCTCCCTCTGCTAAAACTTAAGTGATTTTACTCCGCTTATGAAAAAAAATCCTCTCCTAATGAAAATGTCCTTTCCTAGTGAAAAATAAATAAATAAAAAAACTGGTGAAAAAAATGCTCTCCTGGTGAAAAAAAAAATCCTCTCCTATTGAAAAAAAATCCTCTCTTACTGGAAAAAATCCTCTGCTAGTGAAAAAAAATCCTCTTCTATTGAAAGAAAATCCTCTCCTAGTGAAAAAAAAATCCTCTCGGTGCCAAAATCCTCACCGTAGAAAAATCCTCTCCCAGTGAAAAAAAATCCTCTCCTAGTGAAAAAAAAAAAAAATCTCAGTGAAAAAAATCCTCTCCTAGTTAAAAAAAATCCTCTCCTAGTGAAGTGGCCAGGGGTGTGTGGAGTCGGCAGCGGAACTCACTTAATCAGGCTTAATCACAGGGACGCTTCAGCCCTCACTTGATTCCCTTATTATTTTTACCGGGGACTCTGAAGCTGGTAAGGCTGACGACCCCGGAAAATTATACAGCCAAGTGGAGGGGTTGGCCGATTAATTCCGGATTACTTGAATAACTTTGGGGTAAATTAAGGAAGTGAGGGAGAAAGGGAGGGAGTGGGAAAGAAGGGGAAGGGAGGTGGAGGGGGTAAGGAAGACATGGGGAGAAAGGAGGGGGAGAGGGTATGGGAAGGATGGGGAGAGGGTAAGGGAGGGGTGGGGTGAAAGAAGGAAGGGGGAGGATGGAGGAGGAAGGAAGGGAGGTAGAAAGGGAGGAATGGAGGGGAAGGGAGAAAGGACGAGGAGGGGAATAAGGGATGGGTGGGAGAAGGAAAAAGGGAGGGGTAAGGGGTTAGGATGAGAGGTAGGAAGGTGAAGTGGGGATAGAAGGGAAGGATGATGGGACAGGGAAGCAGGTGGGAGGGGAAAGGAAGAGGTGTGGAGGGAAAGGACGGAATGTAGATGAGGGAGCGAAGCGAGGGAACACTAAAGGGGCGAAGATAAAGGGTGGTGGAAAGGGAGGGAAGCAGATGGAGAGTGAAAAGGAAGGGAGAAAGGTAAGGATGGAAGAGAAGGCAGGAAGGTAGGGGTGAAAGGGATGGGAGGGAGGAGTAGGACGGAAGAAGGAAAGTGTAGAGAAAGAGGGGGGAGGGTTGAAAGGGAAGGGAGGAAGGGGTAGGAGGGAAAGTACGAAAGGGGGAAAGATGGACGTGAGAGTAGGAAAGAGGGTAGAAAGGTGCGGTGGAGGGTTGAGGAAGAAGGATGGAAGGAAGGAAGGTTTGTAGGAAGGTGGGATGGGGGTAGGGGTGAGGGAGGGGGAAGGGGGAAGGGACTCGTCACTGTCTGCTTCTCTCCAGTTCTCCTCCTCCTCCACCTCCTTCTCCTCCCTCGCTTCACTGTCCTCCTTGTTTTACTATCCTTATCTGCATTTAGAATTAGATCTCGTAATCATTCTCTACTCCGTAACAAACAGCCTCGAAAGGACTATAAGGTCTCTTGCTGTTTGCTTTCCTTTGTACTCCTACCTAGACTATATTAACGATAACAAATATTATGTTACGAAATTTTCCGGTAAGCTTTGGAGTACTCTGAAATTTACTCATGAGAAAAACAACGCTCTAAATTTTAAGCTATAAATTAAAGAAGCACCCAATTTACTGATAAAAAATGAGAGAGAGAGAGAGAGAGAGAGAGAGAGACGCACCAACCTGAAATTTTCCGATAAAGAATACTGCACTTCAAGTAATTCACGCAGTCAAGTACCCCATAAAAAAAAAGAGCACTGACCTTTACCCCGACTCACTCTGCCCTCATCAACACCATAATTGCCTCTCTTCACGTTTTCTCTTCGATAACTAATCTCAACTCCATCAGTGCAGTCTCTCTTCTCTCTCATATCATTAAGTTTCGCCTTTTTGAGCTCCTTCGCCATGTTGGCAGTACCATGATGTTAATTCCTGTTTTATACTAGTTCCCGCCAGACGATTATGTTCATCTAATTGTACATTATTATATCAGAGGGATTAAAATATATATCTCAGTAAATCTTGTTGGTATAAAAGCTAATTGTTTTTTTCTTGTTACTTCCAACCTGCATTATTTAGCCTAGGGAAGATCTCTTGTAGTGAAGAGGTTACTCACAAGAATATGCCTTACAGTACCGGGTCACTATTCCCTGGAGTGGTGGAGCTTGTTCTGAACGGTAAAAATAATAATAATAATTAATAATAATAATAATAATAATAGTAGTAGTAGTAGTAGTAGTAGTAGTCGTAGTAGTAGTAGTAGCAGTAGTAGTAGTAGTAATCAATCTCTTCATCATCATCACCATCGTTTTTCTCTTCAGTAACATTCGGTCCTGAGGCAAGGCTACTCAGTCCATAAATTTAAGGAGACGATGACCAGTCCCTAATCCCTGAGCGGTATTATGTGAGCAATCAATCCCAACCTGCCCTCAGACATACACCCTTATGGGTCAGATCCGACTGAAACACCTTAACCGACTAGACCTTCAGACGTCGAAATATAAATCACACACACACACACACACACACACACACACACACACACACACACACACACCACAATACTAAAACCTCATTAACCTTTCCGTTCCATCATCTCCTGCGCCTCTCACAGTAATTCCAACGCCTCACCCCCATCACCAAACACTCGCCCATAATACTGTTTAGAAATCATCTTAATTTCATCACTCCTCCTCGACATTCTTCTGAAATCAACCTAAAATTATCTCAACCATCTTCTTAGCCCCAGACCAGCACTTACCACCTAATCGCTCTAATCACCAGCATCGTCTTCACCAGCAGACTACCTCAACAACCAACGTTTTTCCTTCATTCACGCACCACAACAACCATCTGCATCGTTTTTCATTACCCTGCACAACCACGATCACTGTTTTCCGTCTCTCACCATCGTTGTTTCTCGATCGTTCTCTCTCTCTCTCTCTCTCTTTCTCTCTCTCTCTCTCGCTCTCTCTCTCTCCAGCCTCTCCCAACACAATCACCTCTCTCTCTCCCCCTCTACCCCACCATTTCACAACAATTCCCTGTCCCTCTTCCCAACGAGGCAGGTGAAAAAGCACACCCTTAAGTATCCAAACAGCCTCCCTCACGACCATCCCTAACCCACACACACACTCACGGATAGACGAGAACCACCTTAAAACACTTTCACTTCGAGGACAGACTATTTTCTTATTCTTGCTGCCACCAGACGATTTTATTCAACCTAGGAAAGATGTTTAATAGCGAGTGGGCGAAGAGGGCTACATGAAATCCCTATTGTTCGTGATGTCTCCCTCCTCTGACATCACTTGTGTTTTTTTCTTGCTCTCACCAGGCGATCCAACTTAGGAGGGATCTTTAGCAGCGACGAAGGGCGATCAAGGCCTTGTCTACTTTCCTCTGCTCAGAAAGTCCCCATGTTAAATAAAATCGCACGAAGGTATAAAGAATAAACCAGAGAAAGAATCCAGACACTCACCTCCACTCCTCCTCCTACCCAGCCTTCTCATGAAACCCTCTCTTTACCCTCTGAACACGGGGACGTCTTTTTCGCTGCTTAATTCTTGCTACAACTGGACGATTTTTCACTCACCTCAGGAGCGACCCCATGTAATTAAGGGCTGAACACTTTCTCGGGCCAAAGGTGCACGTAATATTTCAATCTGTGTCCCATCAGACGATTTTGTTCAGTACTTGACCCCTCGCAGGTAAAGGACTCAAGTTATCGGCATGTTATCCACACTTCATTTTCTGTCTGTCTGTCTGTTTCTCTCTCTCTCTCTCTCTCCTTCTTCTTCTTCTAATTGTTTACTCACTTCAATATTTTTTTCAGCCTTGTTATATTTATCTACTTCAGTCACTTGCCTCACTGTTTTTCTATTTACCTAATGAAAGACGCCTAATCCCAGAGTTCATCCAGTCTGATCACGACAAAAAACATCTCCAAACCTCTCTATCACACCCCACCAGCTCTCCCTCCAACCACTTCAGGACGCCCTTCTTCATGTCTCTCTTCCACTTCTTCTTTCTTTATTGCCTTTACTGCAGCATGATGGATTGTTAGAGTACGTGTGTTTATTCATATATATTCCATGGATATTTAATTAACTAACAATGAAGTATCTATAGTTCACTGGAAGGTATGGGAATTATCTTTATTTTATATTTTTTTCAGGAGTATGAGCATTAAACACGACAGTCCGTTCTTTAAGGTCACACATCGTCACACGTCACTCTTCGGGATTAATACTAACCGTCCATATTGAATACATGCCAGAGCTGTCTCATTCAGAACCGGTGCGGTGGTACTAAAGAAGGGGACTGGATGCCATGCCAGTGGGTCTCGTGGAGGACCAGTAAAGTCGGGTTTAATGAAGTAAAAGTAATAAAACTGTTCCTTACTCAGCCTGGGTTCAAACTGGCGACCTATCAAACAGTAGACCACTTCTCTGGCCACTTGCTATTGCAGTTTCTAATGGTAGCAACATTTATGGCAGTATGATAATGATGGTAGGGGACTGGACACAATAACAAGAGAAACAAAAATCAAGAGCGTGGTAGTTCAAATGGTGGCAGAAAAATAATAATGACAGTAAGAAAGTAGTAGTGTAGCCTTATGATCATGACGACAGAGATAATGGTAGTTTCAGCCCCAGTGGTGGTGGTAAGTGATAATGGTAACAACAACGTTATGGGAAGGATAGGTGGACCCACTAACCAATCAAGAAGCATGGTAGCACACGGCAAAGCTAATGGTAGTAATGGTTGCAGGAACGTTAAAGGAAGAAGAGAAGGCTTACTCACCAATCAAAAACATGATAGCAGAGAGCAGTTGTGAGAATGGTAATGGTAGGATGGTAGGAACAACGTTAGGGGAAGGCGAGGAAGGCCTATAACCAATCAGCAACATGGTAGCAACATCTCAAATGGTAGCAACAATTAGAGTGGTAGGTTAACGGCAATTCCAATGGTACCGGCAATTCCAGTGGTAATAAACAGCACTTCTGATGGTGGCACTGGTAGGAGGAACGTGAAGGGGAGGCAAGGGGGACCACTAACCAATCCAAAACGTATGCTCTGCGAAGCTAACCCGGCAACAGTCAATAGCTTATACCTAACAGCCACTCCACTCCCAACCAACAACACAGGGAGCCGGGGAGCTAATAGGGAGCGTGAGGGAGCTTGAGTAACTCCTCCCTTAGTTTCGTCTCCTCCCTTGCTCCCTTCCCTTCCTCTTCCCCTCCCTTTTCCTCTTCTCCCTTGCTCCCTTTCCTTCCTCTTGTCATCCCTTTTCCTTCACCTTTCCTGCTACTTCCCTCCCTTTCTGTTAACTTTTTTTCATTTGTAATTATATTGCTTATTCTTCCTAGCCTTGTATTTTTTCCTCCCTTGTCCCCTACCCTTCCTCCTCTTCTCCCTTTCCCTTCCTTCTTCCTGCTTTCCTCTCTTCTTTCCTACTTCCTCCTTTACTCGCCCTTCCCTCTCCCTTTGCTTTGAATTACTGCTAAGTTCCCTCTCCTCCCTTGCTCCCTTTCAGTTGCCTTGTTTTCCTCCCCTTCTCTTTACTTCTATCTATTTCCTTCCTTCCTTCCTAGCCTTAATTTCCTCTTTTCTCTCCTATTCTCATTCTTCATCTTCTGCTTCCCATTCCTTTTTCTTCTCTTCTTCCAATCCCATTTCTCTCCTTCTTTTTCACTTTCCCTCCCCACTCCTCCCTCTCTCTCTCTCTCTCAACTTCTTCTCGGCCTCTCCTGTCTCTCAGCACCACCCTTTCTCCTTACCTTCTTCCCCCCCCCCCCTCTCTCTCTCAGCCCACCATTACCTCCTCTCCCCAGCGAAGCATCTGGACCCTGGATGTAATATAAGAACAAGACACGATGCATCACCCAGGATTTTAGTGGCATCGATGGAAGGGGATGAATTTAGACAGCCGGAGGAACGATTAATTACAAGCCTGTGACGCGACGACCATCAGTACAATGAACCGCACACCCACCATTAATAACAAAGGCATCGATACAAACAGAGGATTAGATTCCACAGATGCAAGGTGGGAGTGATGGGGTTCAAGACTTTATAATCTGACTCGATGCTGTACACTAAAGATTTAAAGGTGGTTTACGGCTCTATATTTCGACTCGACTCTGTTCAATAGAGATACAACACTCACTTAATTAGGTGTATAACTATAAATACGGTGTGACAATTATGGTGTTTTTCCTACCGGGTAATATACAGGTGAGTGTGTGAGTGAGGTAGTGCTTTCCTCTGTTCCGTCCTATTCCTACACACGTTGGTCAGAGGTTTGGTGTACTTTGTTTTGCTTCACTAGATGATCTTGTTATGAGCCACTAGGCCCTTGGGAACTTCTGTTATCTCTGCTTCCTAAGGACTCCCATGTACTCCAATATTCTCTCTCTCCCTCGTTCATTTTTTCTTCCAGTTCCCTCCCACTATTCCCTTCATAAAAAAGGAGAGAGAGGGGGGAAAAAAAAAGGCCAGACCACAGTGGAAAGAGGATATGAGGAGGAGGAAGCCAGGAGGAGGGACGGATGGACGGAGGGAGACAAAAGCAGTGGTCTATTGTGTGTCTCCCTCGCCAGTCGTCCTTCGAACTGCAATCAATTCCCTCCCCAGCCTGCCTATAACCCGGCCCGGCACCAGCGACACCCACAAACTAATCGCCCAAATGGAAACTTCAGCTCAGTCTCCCTTCGTCCTCGGCCAACTCTGCTCTCCCTGCGGTTCAGTTCGGTTCATTTTACCGCTCGATTGGGTGATATGTCGCTATTTTTTGTCCCCCCACCCCACCAGGCCTGACGATATATATTCTACTGACCTTTCAGGGTTTAATCGTAGTGTTTGGGACTAACTGAAAATACATGACCTTTAATACGATGACATCCGGCTATACAGTATACACTCGACTGGATGATACTTTTTTATCATTATTTATTTTTTTAAGGTCTGACGATAAAAATTCTGTTGAACTTTTGGGGTAAAATGTTGGTGTTTGTAAATGGTATGGCCCTTCAACACGATGACAACTTTTAATTCTGCTACTTACAGATAAATTTACCAGTCGACTGGGTGATTTTTTTCTCTCCAGGCTTAACGACTTATATTCTGCTAGGGCTTTAGGGTTAAATGATGGTGTTTGTGACTTACTGAAGCACAACAACCTTAAAACTTCTGCCCCTCTCATAATCGCACAGTTATTGTACTCATTCCCACCAAAAGCCAGACGATTTTATTCAGCTGACAGTGTGTTATGGATGCCTGAATTTTAATACCATGACTCCTTTTATATTTTTTTCTGGCTACCAACTGACTCTTCATTTATTTATTTATTTACTTCTTTATTTATTTAGGAGAGACGTCCGATGGTGGAGTTAATGGAAGCTAAAAGCAACTCCAGTTCACTAAATCTCTCCTGCGCTGAAGAAAATCGTCTGGAGGAAATATGAATTAAATATATAAAGCAGGTGCTCAGGGTGAAGGTGTTTAGTCAAAATAACATATATCTTTAACCCTTTCAGTACCACAACGTCCCTTTTTATATATCATTCTCTCACTCTCCAGATTATTTTTTTTTCAGCTTTTGGAAGATTTAGCGGGCAGAAGAGGAAATATAAAATCTTCATTAACCCCTTTACTAGTAAGGTACTCTCCTAAGCTGAATAAAAAGGTCTGGTGGTAACAAAAAATAAAAATAGAAATACATATATAAGTATCGCCATCATACTGAAAGGGTTGAACTGAATATTTTTGGAATTACCGAGATTAAAACTAGAAGTGTTTCATCTGACATACATACCTTTCAGCTGGAGATCATAATATTGGTTTCCACAAATCTCTGCTGACCAGTTGCCAAAGGTACAGAAATATCACCATTACCTGAAAAGAGAAGAAAAAAACACATATAATTAACTCAAGAATAAAATAAAAACAAAGCCGTCTGGAGCTAATAAGAATACAGGGCTGAAACAGGTTAATACACACACTGCTTTATTAACTGTATTTCCTCTTAATATCTACAGCAATTCAACCATTCACTCGGGACCAAGAAGTAGATTTATCTGTAATAATATTGCTGAATAAAGTCACCTGGAAACAGTAAGAATATGATAAGAAAAGAAATGCCATTGTACTGAAGTTAATTACACAGTTTAATATTATATTCCCTCTTAATATCGGCAATAATTCAGCCATCCAACCAGGAAGCTATTGTGAGAATATCGCAAAATAAATTGGACTCTATGTACCAAAAATAAAATAAAAAGATGCCAATACAGTGAAATGAGTGAAAATATATAGACAGTAGTTTATACATATTCCCTCCTAATATCGGCCGTAATTCAGGCATCCAGCGGGGCCACGAAACTATTTATCTGTGAGAATATGGAGGTGTATTGGGTGTCAATAAAAGCGATGCCAATGACAGGGAATTGATAGAGGAACACAATTGGGCTCAACAGGTGGGTGAGAGTGCCAGTGCAGGGGAGAGAGACAGAGGGTGCCAAGGGGAGAGCAGAGAGGGGAGAGAGAGAGGGTGAGAGGGAAGACCGAGAGCAATTGAGAGGGGAGAAAGAGAGAGAAAGGGGATGGGAGGGGAAAGTGTGGAGGGCATGGAGGGGAGCGAATGAGAGGATGGATGGGTAGAACAGGAGATAATCAAAGAGTGCCAGTGGCAGGGAGAAAGAGAGAGGGGAAAAGAAGGAAGAAAGAGAAAGGGGAGAAGAGAAACAGAGACTGAGAGTGAAGAATGACAGCACGAGAGGGAGAGAAAGGTGACGAGGAAAGGAAGGAGAGTGCTATCGAAGAGGAGAAAGAGGGTGCCAAGGGGGTGGGGGGGGAGGGGAGAAAAAGATGGATGGGGGAAAAATGAAAGGAAGACTGGAATGAAGAGAAAAAGGAAGACAAGAAAAGTGATAGAAAAGATAGAAAAGAGAATGGAGGGGAAGAAGTGGGGAAAAATGGGTGCCAGCCAAGGGGAGAGGATGAGAGGAAAGAGAGGGAGTGGGAGAATTAGACTAAATGAGGGTGGAGGGGGAAAAAAGAGGGGGATATGAGAAGGTGATAAGGAAGGGGAGTATCAGTGGACGAGGGGACACGGTATGAGGGGAAAAGAATGGGGAGGAAGAGAAAGAACGGAGAGGATGAGAAGATGGTTGAAGGGAAGAAGAGGAGGAAGAGAGAGGATACCAGCGAAGGGTGGGGGAAAGGCAGGGAAAGGGGGGTAGTAGAAAGTTAAAGAAGGATGAAAGTGAAAGGACTGTGTGAGGAATGAATGACTGGGTGAGAAGGGAGAGGGAGAGAGAAGGAAGAGGAAAGGAGAGGTCGAGAGAGTGACAAGAAGGAAAAAAACGTGGAGAGAGAGAGAGAGAGAGAGAGAGAGAGAGAGAGAGAGAGAGAGAGAGAGAGATGATGAAGGGGGGGAAATGAAAGTGAAATTTAGAGATAATGTCTTAAAGGGAAGAGGAGGAGGATGAAGAGGAGGGGAATCTCTTATGAAGGAAGGTCATAGTGAGGAAGAAAGACAGGGGGAAGGAAATATTTGAAGAAACGGGAGGAAGGTAGGGGAAAAAAAAAATGAAGGGTGAAAAAAACGAGTCAGGAAGTGAGTTAGAGAGAGAGAAAGGGTGCCGAGAAGGGTGGGCTCGGTGCATAAGGAGAGAAAAGTAAATGAGAGAGAGAGAGAGAGAGAGAGAGAGAGAGAGAGAGAAACCCACCTCACCCAACCAATCACCGATCACATCAAAACTCGACCCAAACCCGATCCATACGCGTTAAAATTTGTCTCTCTCCAGCCGGGTCCTGTTTGCCTCCAAGAACGGTCTGATTTTACGGGACATTTATATGCAAATTTTCCCACGTTCGGGGGTTTGGTGGGGGTTATTTGCAATATTGGCGTTTGGCTTGCAATGCGGCGTGTTTGGTTTGTGATAGTGGTTCGTGTGTGTGTGTGTGAGGGTAAGGGAAGGGGGATGGGAGAGGGTGTTTTGTGGGGATGGTGGTGTGTGTGTGTTTTGTGGTTGTGCGGGAGGTGTGTCTGGTTTGGGATTGTGTGTGTGTGTGTGTGTGTGTGTGTGTGTGTGTGTGTGTGTGTGTGTGTGTGTGTGTGTGTGTGTGTGTGTGTGTGTGTGTGTGTGTGTGTGTGTGTGTGTGTGTGCCTTGCAGTATTGGTGGTGTGATGGTGATGGCCGTGTTTGTCTTCTGAGAGATGTGTTTGGACAGTGATAGAGATGTGTATGTGTGGAAAGGGATGGTGGTGTAGTGTGGTAATTCTCTCGCATGGTGTGTGGTAGTTGGTGTGTGGTATGGTATGGTGTGTGGTGTTTGGCTACGTATGTTGGTGCTTGACTGTAGTGTTTGGTGTGATATATGGTGTTTGGCAGTCTATGTTGTTGCTCGGTAGCAGAGGTTTGTGTGTGCTATGGTATAATGTGTGTGTTTGATTACCTCTTTTGTGTGTGTGTGTGTGTGTGTGTGTGTGTGTGTGTGTGTGTGTGTGTGTGTGTGTGTGTGTGTGTGTGTGTGTGTCAGTGATGTCTGATTTACGATATCGGTACTTATAACCTGCAATACACGGCAATTATATTCATGACCATTCCGATTCGGGTTACATGGGCGAAATCAAACCAAAATGACGCGATGCATTGTGACATTATGGGAAGCATTTATTTCGATAGCGATACATTTAGAGACAAAGAGAACAGACCTCAGTTGGACAAAAAATAATGATAAAAAAAAAAGGTGTATTTAAATCAGGGGGATATTGGTAAATTTAATGGTGCTACATGTTATTATAATTACGACACTAAATGCTACTCTCATATATACCAAACATATAACAAAAAAGAGAATAAAGAGAGGTTACCGAACAGCAAAATATGTGAAAGAAGCTAAGCGTTGAACAGTCGCCACAGAAACGACAGCAAACAAAACGAAATGGTCCTGAAAATGAAAGGTAATAAAGTGTCTTAAAAAACGAAGCCACATTAGGAAATACAGTGATATCCCATGTATTACACAGTGTTAGGTGGTGGGGAGGAGGGGTGGAGGGTGGGGTGGGGAGGAGACGAGGGAATGGGGAAATGGTGGGGAGGGGAGACTCGACTAAGGCAGGAGAGGGAAGGGTGCGGGAGATGTGGGTGGGAGGGAGTAAGGTTGGGTGGGAGGTGAGGGAGGGAGAAAAAGTGGGATGAGAGAGTGTTTTCTGTATGACAAAAGTTGGGGAGATATTATATGAGGGGAAAGGAAGAATACAATAGGGAGGGGGAACAAGGGTTATGAATGAGGGAGCGTTATAGCAAGGTAGTGAGGGGATGGAGGGGAAGTGGCAGGGGGTAGGAATAGGGTGAGGGCGGGAGGGGAGCGAGGCGGAGAAGGGGGGAGGGGAAGCGATAGGAGGGCGGGAGGAGAATGAGGGAGTGATAGTGAGGAATCAATACATAATGACAGCCAATCTTTTATGTTAAGACACTTGGAGGGGTGAATCAGCTACTCTTCCTCCTCTCCCCTTCCCCTTCCCTCCCTCCTACCTCATCCCTCCTTCCTTCCACTTCCCTTCCTCCTTCCCCCTTCCCTCCCTTCTCTACACTTCTCTCTTCTCTTACCTTTTCCTTTTACTCCACTCCTTTTCCATTCCCTCTCCCCCTCCCTCCTCATCTCTATCGTCTTTATATCCCTCCCCCATCCCTTGTTTTCTCCCTCCTCCCCCATTTTCTCTCTCCTCTGCACCTCTTCCCCCTCAACCTCTCCCCCTTACTCCAGCCCCTACTCAATTCCTCACGATTCCTACCCCCTTTTTATCCTTCATCCTTATCCTATCTCCTCTCTCCCTCCTCCCCTGTCCCTCATCTCTCCCCCTCCTACCCCACCACCTTTTCTACTCCTCTCTCTCTCTCTCTCAGAACAATCGCACAAAAATCACAAACCTAACTCCCTATTCAGGCCAAATCTCCAACAAATATCCCTAAGCCCTTTTTTATACCCATTCTTCACTGTCTCATTCCCCCTCCTTCACTGCAAAATGGTCACTGTTTGAGAATTTGTATAATAAATATATATACATACATCGGCCAGGTCTGTTTGTATTCTCTCTATGTGTGGTTTCGTTCACTTTCGATCAGGTTTTCAGATTTCTTCGTTCTCTCTCTATTAGTTTAAGCTAGGCGTGAACGATGAGATAGGAGAAAACTAGAGCAAATGGCAGTGGTTTTAATGCATATTCATGATGGCCTTGGTTAGCGTCATGAGGGAGGGAAGGAAAGGAGAGAGGGAAGGAGAGAAGGAGGAAGACAGGGAAGGAGGGAAGGAGGGTGAGAGGGAGAGTAGCAAGGAAGGAATGAAAGCGGGAAAAAAGGAGGGAAAGAGGGAAGGGACGAAAAATGAAGGACATGAAATAAGGAAAGGAGGAGGGAGGGGAAGCAGGGAAGGAATGAAAGGAAGGAAAGAAGGAAGAGACCAAAAATCAAGGAAAGAATCAAGAAAAGAGAAATGGAGATAGGCAAGGAGGGAGAAGGAAGACTATCAAGGAAGCAATGAGAGAAGGAAAAAGGAAGGCAGGGAGAGACGGAAGGCACGAAGGAAAGAGAGAGGATAAGAAGCAAGGAGAGAAGGAATGAAGGGAGGCGGGGAGGGAAGGAGGGAAAGAGAGGAAGTAAAGGTAGAATATAAGAACATGGGTATATTATCGTAGGGAGTCCTCTGAAGTGACGAGATAATGACGAATATAATGCACGTCTGAAGTAAGTGACGGGAAAAAACAAGTCAATGCTAAATCATAGAAGGGAAGAGAAAAGTAAAGTTATATTAAGAACTAGGAATGAAGGACAAAGAGGAATAAGAAAAGAAGAGGATGATAAGGAAGAAAAGTGGAAGAAGAAGGCGGAAAGGATAAAAGAATGAAGGACAGAGGATGAGAGGAATGAAGAACAGAAAAAGAGAGGGAGGGAAAAGAGAGTGCAATAGGGGAATGAGAGGAGAAGAAAGAAAAACAGAAGAGGAATAGGAGGAGGAGAAGAAGAAGAAGAAGAAGAAGAAGAAGAAGAAGAAAAGAAGAAGAAGAAGAAAAGAAGAAGAAGAAGAAGAAAAGAAGAAGAAGAAGGATGAAGATGAAGATGATGATGATGAGGATGAGGAGGAGGAAGAGGATATAGAGGAGGAATAAGCACTAGGATAACGAAGCAGGAGGTGGAGGGTAAAGAACAGGTAAAGAGGAGGATAAGCAAAAAGAGAAGAGGAGAGGAAGATGAGGAGGAGAGGGAGGGAAAGTGGTTTTACATTTCCCGAAGACATGAAGACAAACGCCATAATTACCCTCTCATGTTGAAGCCAGGCACTGTATTCAAATTACTGGAGAGGTCAAGAGGGAGAAGAAATGAGGAGGAGGAGGAGGAGGAGGAGGAGGAGGAGAAAATGAACAAAATCAGGAAAAAGAAGAAATGAAGACAAAGGAAAAAAATTGAGTAAGAAATAAAGAAGACAAAAAGGAAAGGGAGGAAAATAAAGACAAGAATAAGAAAAGTTGACGGCCAAGAAGAAGACGTATAAAAAGAAAATGGAAAAAAAAAAGGCATTGATGAAGAAGGAAAGAGTGAGAAGAAGACGGAGGAGAAGAAGCAAAAATCGATGAAAAAACTGAACAAATCCACCATGACATACACCCTATGAGAAAAAATTGCCTTAACATCAAACTTCCCTCGATTTATCCAGAGTTTTATCATCATTACCATAATTACTCTTTATTAGTCTTTATTACCTTCAAGATTACCATCATCTTTAATTAAATCTTTTGTTTCTATAGATGATCTTAGCTTCTTCAAATGAACATCAGGCCATTATCTTTATTTTGTGTTTATTTATTTATTTATTTTTAGGAGAGAGAAACCCCGGCATCCACGGAGTATTTAAATGATCCTGGCTCTATATTATGCATTTACATATTGATCTTACTACCTACTTATCCCTTAATGAGTTAGTTATTATAATTCCTTTTTACGGTATTTACTATAGTTTACAATTCGCCACGAGGTCAGGTGAGGCAACGCTCTCTCTCTCTCTCTCTCTCTCTCTCTCTCTCACTTACCTATTTACTTATCACTACGAATTCAGACAACTAATTCCTGTTTCTTTTTCTTTTTTTTTTTCTTTATTAGTCTCGAGGCCAGATAAGGTAAAGTTATATTTACAAATGTCCCAAATTTACGGCTTTACTATTTTCATATCCTTTTTATCTCTCTCTCTCTCTCTCTTTTTTTTTTTTTTTCTCACGTGGGCCAGGTAAGGCAGCAATATATTTTGGTGGCGTGTAAATTTAGCGTGCGGTAGTGGTGTGGGGGTGTTACCATCAGGCGCTAATGATAGGTCTTGCAAAATTAGCATACAAATGACGACGAGGTAGGCCTATATATTCCTTGACGGCCTACCCAGGAGACGCAATCATGGTGAGGGGAAGGAGGGGAGAGAGGGGAAGGGGAGAGGAGGAGGGGAGGGAAAGTGAGGGGAAGAACTGTAGGGAAGGAGGGGAGGGGAGGTGTGGAGAGAAGAGGAGGGACAACAGGTAAAGAGACGAGAGGAGATTAGTTGTGAGGGGAAAAGGGAATAGGTTATACAGAGATGGGAATAGCAGGCAAGAAAGGAGGGGAGAGAGAGAGAGAGGGTAGAGGTGAAGGTAAGGGGGGAGGAGAGGGGAGGGAAGGAAATAATTGTTAAAGAATAAGGCAGATTTGAGAAGGGGATATAAAAGAGAAAAGGAAGGGAGGACGAGAAAAGAGAAATATATCAAAGGGAAAAGCAAGCATATCTTCTAAGCAACTTCTACGAAATTCAAGAAAGCACACACACACACACACACACACACACACACACACACACACACACACACACACACACACACACACACCAGGCCGCAAGAGAGAGAGAGAGAGGGAGCGAAGAAAAAAGTAATTGGTAACGCAACATTTATCAAAACCACCATTACAATTCATCAAGAAAGTTATTAGCGTCGAATTAAATGGGGCACAGTAAGCCTATGCTAATCACCTGATCCTTTTTGAGTCATTAAAAAGAATGTAAAATGTGGTCATAAATATTGTTCCTCGGCTAAACATCTATTACAGCCATCTTGGAAGGCGGAATTCTGCGTCTGGGGAGATGGGGAGAGGAGAGCGGGGAGAGGGAGATGTGGGAGAGGGTTGGGGAGAAACAGAAAGGATAGGAAAGGACTGAGGAGGAAAGAGAAGGGTAGAAAAGGGCAAAGCAGGGATAAGAAGAGGATGGAAATGAAGAAAAGATACTAAAAGAAAGGAGAGGGAAAAGGGCAGCCTGTGTGAGGTGTGGAAGAGGTGGGAAAGGGCTGGGGATGGACAAGAGGGAGGAAACAGAGAGAACTGAGGAGGAATGGGAAGGGTAGTAAAGGACAGAGGAGAAAAACGAAGAGGCTAGAAGGGGCGTGGAAAGGTACACTGGAAAGAAGGGGAGGGAAGGGTCGAGGGGGGAGGCCGGGTGAGGTGTGGAAGAGGTGGGAAAGGGTTGACGAGGGACAGAAAGGAGAAAAAAGGGGAAGAAAAAGAAAGGAAAAGTAGGACTGTGAAAGGGGAGAACTAAACACACAAGTATGGGTAAGAAAGCTAATTCCCTTTCTGTTTTGTGATGTTTTCGTTTTCATCAGCCCAATACCAGACGATTTTATTTAGCTTTAGGGGGATATCTATTGTGAAGGGGCTTATGAAGGCCACATCTGACCTCTCCAGTTCGAAAAGCCTCCCCTTAGTTGAATAAAATCGTCTGGAGGTGGCGGGAATACACTAAAGAAGACGTCTGAATAGTGAAGAGTCAGAGGAATGGGTGAAAAAGTAAATGGATGCAAGTGTGTGAATGGGGAGAGAAGGGGAGGGCTGGAGGAGGTGTGAGAGGGTGGATAAATATATGAGAGGGTCGTGTTGGAAGCAGGTGTAGGTATGGGGTGGGAGGGGATGGGGAGGAGAACGGGAGGGAAAGGGAAGGGGAGGGAAAGGGAGAGGAAGGGGAAAGGTTAGATGAGGTGTGAAAGACAAAGTAGGAGGTGTGACGTGGGTGGGATGAGAGTGAAAGTATGGGCGTAAAAAAGGAAAATAATGATGATAGTGTTGGATGAGGATTCCAAGGGCTTGAATGGTGGGTGAATGGATGTACGGCTCATTTCACTCGGCATTCTGATGATGATTTCACCTGCTTTTGTGTTTTCCTCCACCTGTTTCCGGGGGTGTCCATACCATTATTAGTGGGAAACAGGGTAAGAATGATGGATGGATGGATGAAGAGAAAGAAGGTTGGATGGATATGGAATTTTGATGATGATGATGATGAGGAGGAGGATGAGTTAGTCTGATAATTGGAGGAACAAGCAAAGGATGAGAAAAATTAAATCCCTTCAGCCCCAAGATGTCTTTTCAAAAATTTTTTCTAGCTAACGTCAGATTATCATACTGAACTTGACCTTCTTTCATAATGAAGGGGTTTATGAAAGCTATATTTGATTCTTCCGGTACGAAAAGTCTACCTCAAACAAGAAAAGGGATAAAATAACTACCTCAGATACCTTTCAACTAATGGCCATGGTGTGGTGCAATGTTGGAAGGTGATTATTTTGTAGTGTACGTGGTGTGGTGTGGAGTGGTGTGGTAAGGTTTCGCTAAAGTCACTAAAGTCTATGGGAATGATGCACCTCGCGTCCGAAAATAGTAGGTGAGAGACAGACGAACAGAGCCGCTCCTATAGATGCTCCCACATCTAATAAAATCGTCTGGGGATAGTGAGAACAAAATATAAGACCTCCTGAGTTAAAGGATGTCATGAAGGAATGGAAGGAAGAACACAGGTGAACGAAGAAGAAGCGTAATCTCCCTTTGTTAATGAACAGGGCAAAGGGAGCGATATTCCAGCACCCTATTGGCTCATTAGTGATATAGGAAGACCCCCATCTGCCGTGGAACTAAGAAGAAAAAAAAAACGAAAGAGGGGGTAAGAGGGGGCAAAAAGGGCGCGTGAGAGAAACAAGAGGGCGAGAAAGGGGGACAAGGGGAGGAGAGGAGAGGGGGGAAAATAAGGGAAAGACGGGTAAAAGAGAGGGAGGTGAGAGAGGGGGGGCAAGGGAGGGGCAGCGGTCTTTTCATCCGGGGGTCTTAAGGGGATATTTGGCCCCCCTGAAATATGAGTACTAAGTGTCTATTTCGGATTCCGCAGGTTTAATATGGGTGTCTTGCAGGGAAATGGATTAAACGAGAAAGTACTTGGAATTAATATACGGGGCGAGTTTGATAGGGGGAAGGGGACTTTTTAAAGGTGTATGCGTGTTTTAATTCCATTTATTAACGTGATTGGATATTCTTTTACCTATACTCCCAATCACCAAACCATATAACCAGCCTCTCTCCCTACAACACCACATTGTCACAACTCACCAGCACATATCACCACTACATCTTCTCTCTCCTTACCACCACTTATATTCCCCACCATACACAATCACTTCTTTCTATCTCATCTCTAACCATCATTACTCCCCTCTCTCCACCACCCCACTACACCACTCCCCTCTCCACACCACACACACACACCGTTCTAGTCCCCTCTCACCCCCACTCCTCTCTCCCTCTCACCATCAAACACCCCCATCTCCACATCACACACACCGCCCTACTCCCCTCTCACTTCCACTCTTCTCTCCCTTCTCTCCACCAAACACTCCCCTCTCCACTGCCAACCCGCTCCCCCAAGCACCAACACTCTCCTCCCCATCTTCAAAACTACCAAACGCCTCATCTTGTTTACCTCCGTGTTAGTAAACCCAATGAGTGCCTGAACATATATACACACACACGCACTGATTGACAAACAGGTGCATTGAAAACAAACACGGCGCCAGGTAGCGAGGCAACAGGTAAATGGGGTTAATTAATCGTGTTTGCCAGGTAATATGGAGAGGTGCGTATGTTTAATTATTTTTCACGCATATTCTATTGGCTTGTCAATATAGGCGTGCCCGGATTTAGGAAGTCTGTACGTCTTTTGGTTTTGTGTGTGTGTGTGTGTGTGTGTGTGTAATTCACCGGGTTGGTCAGGATCACATGATGGTCGTGATCGTCAGCTTTTACCCTCCCGGAAGGGAGCTGAGAGCTCATATAGTCCGATCTAAGGGCAAGGCTGTGACCTTCACACACGCACACACGTCCCCTTGCTCAAGGGGGACAGTAACCACCCACTTCGTCAGTGAAACTTTTCGCAACCTGAGCGAGGCGCGAACTCCCGTCCGCCAGTTGGCAAGCGAGAGCGTTACCACTGCACTAGCGAGCGGTCTTTTGGTTTTGTGTGTGTGTGTGTGTGTGTGTGTGTGTGTGTGTGTGTGTGTGTGTGTGTGTGTGTGTGTGTGTGTGTGTGTGTGTGTGTGTGCGTGTGTGCGCGCGCGTGCATGTACTACTGCCTCCGTATTATCTCGCATCTTGCCTCCCTTTGCGAATGTAATGATCATGCTAACGGCAAAACTGATGAACATGATGACGATAAAAGCAACACACAGTAAAATGAACACAGCAAAAGCATCAATATAAACAGAAATAATAATAATAATAATAATAATAATAGTAATAATAATTAATAACAATAATATCCTAGCACTGTCACTAATACCACCACTGATCACCTACACATTCGCCGAAGCCTTGTTGGTAAAGGCCTTTAACCTTTCAATATAAGAGAAGTAATATTGCTAATGGTAAAGATAAAAGCACGGTATCAAATTAAATAAATGAAATTACTATATTATTATCAGTATCACACAATACTACCACGAGTGACCATGCATAGTTCCTTTGAGCTGTGTATGGTAATTAGCAATAATATTAATAAAGTAGTAATATGAATAAAAATAAAACAGACGATTAAACTAACAATGCAACAACAACAAAAAACGTAAATATGCAATTTTTTCGTTATCACCACTACCAGGCACTGCCATCATCGCTATCATCAGTTACCACATACACCACCATTAAGCTGTGTACGATAAACAACAATAATATTCATAAAACAGTAATATAAAAATTTGCGATAAAACTAAGGAAATAAGCAATCTTCTCGTTATCACCACTACCAGGCACTACCATCATCACTATCACCAGTGACCACTTACACTCTCACCAAAGCCCCTACGGTAAAGTCCCCTCACCACAAAACAGCACGGGACCCAACACACCGCCCTGGGGGACACCCTTGCGGTCACCAGAACAAATCACCCACCTTGTTCCTCAACTCCTAACAAGCCCCAGTTCTATTTTTTTTGTAAGGTGATTATGGAAATACTGTCACGGAGGGGTAAGCTCATTTCCCCTCCATCCTCATTTCCCCCCATCTACTCTCCTCTTACCTAACCCCTTCGCTGCGTTGACGTCTTTTTCATTTCCTTCAGACTGCAGCCAGATGATGCATGTGAAAGTTGGAAGAGCTTAAGCAGTGAATACAAACAAGTTTATTTACCTTGGAGATACTCTTCAAACTGGAGGATATAGATTTAGCCTTTATTTATCACTTGAAGACAAAAGTTTTTACTCAGGTTGAATATAATCCGAAAATAGCACAAGGAAACTGGAATAACACGTCACTGTCCCGAAAAGGTCATATGTTTCTTAACTCCCCATTCCCATGTCCGTCTATCTATCTATGTTCATCTATCCCTACTTCTTTCTTGCTTTCTTTGTTTATCTGTCTGCCTCTCTGTCTGCCTGTCTATCTATTAGTCTGTCAGTTATATATCCGCCTATGTGTCTGTTTTTAGGAAGAAAGCAGAAAACAAAAACTGAAAAAAAAAAAAAAAACAGAAGAGGCCAAGACACAACTAGTTTCTTGAAATATTACAAACCTTAACTTGATGTCATTTTGCTTATTCATCTATCTGCCTATCTGTCTATCTATCTATCTGCCTGTGTTTATTTGTTTATTTATAAGCACAAAGCAGTAAACAAGGAAAATTAAGAGAGATCACCAAGACGGTCGTTTCATTAACTCTTACCAAATTTATCCTCATCTCTCAGTCTATCTGTTTATCTATTAAATTTATCTGTTTATCTGTCTATCCATTTATGTACCTGTCTGTCTGTTTATATGTCTATCCATTTATCTACCCGTTTTATCTGGTTGTCTCTATACATCCGGCCATCTATCACCCCTTCTTTCTTTCCGTCTCTCTTTACCTATCCACCTATCTGTCCATTTTGTCTAGCTGCCCCTATCTATCCATCGAGCAATCTATCATCCCTTCCCTTTGTCTGTCTGCCTATTTATAACCAGAAGGCAGTAAACAAGGAAAAAAGAGAAGGTAAAAAGAGGCAGACCAAGAATAAGGCAGTTTCATTAAGACCCTCCAACCTTATCCTCATCTCTTGCTTACCAAAGATACCGCATCCTTTGAGAAACAGAGAGAGACCGATGCGAAAGTCAAGGGGAACGCCATTAACGATAATTTATGGCACTATTAAAGTAGATTCTGAAGGCTAAATTTATGAATAGCCTTATTTTCTCCCTTTCCTTTGGCCGTCCTTCTGGTATAGTTGTTTTCTTAATTATCATTCCTTCGCAGACTGGATGGTAGTGTGAAATTACCGAAAAATCATCTACCTACTTATCTATCTTACTATCTATCTACCTACCTACCTGTCTATCTACAGTAAGGCGCCTTATCCCGTCAGGGTGGCCACAGACATATCGCCTCTATTTCGCCCTGTCCCCTGCCATTACGCTGCCCTCCCTCCAACTCACACCCCTCACTTTCATATACCTCTCCACTCCATCCTTGCATCTCATCCTTGGTCTCCCCCTCCATCTTTCCCCCTCAACCTCATTCACATACACTCTCCTCGTTAGTCTTTCACTCTCCATCCTCTCGATTAGGCCAAACCACCTTTTACTTTCCCAATTCTCAGCTGTCAAAAAAAAAAAAAATCCACTTTCTTAAACCACACATAGTCATACTGATATCAATAACTATATAAACTAATTCCAAATAAAGAGATCATTTCCACACTGCGCATAAATTTAAAGGCGAATTGCATTTTTATCTCTCAAAATCATACTAATAATCGTAACTACGCACACGAATTCATAACACAAATATTATCTCCAAATTGCACACTGCTACACATATCTTTCACTTGCACTGAGATACACTTAATAATGATTCCCACAGCAACAGCGAATAAGATTAGGAGTTGCACAGGAAGATTACAATATTAAAGTCAGTTTCAATGTGCAGTCTAAATATACCTACAAAAAAAAAGAAAAGAAAAAAAAAAGAAGCATTCTCATATTACTAAAATTATGCTAAGGGTTGTGGGATCAAGGGGGAGGGGGGGAAACTCTCACACTCTCCCCTGACCTTCCGATTCCAAACGCACTCACGAAATCTATAATCACAGACGAACGAGAGGAAGTTTCAATTCACGGCGCCTCTCGGGAGGGAGGATACACGCACGACACGCAAGCACGCAATCGCAAACGCACGCAAACACAGAAGAAAAAAAAAAAGTAAAAATGGGTTTCCCTTGTGCCTCTTCCTTAGCAATTGACGCTTTATACCTTTCCTTTAGTGTACGGTGACGTGTTTTTTTTTTTCGATTAATTCTTCCTACCTCCAGACGATTTTGTTCAGCTTTGGGGAGATCTCCTGTAGGAGGGGGGCAAATGAGGGCTACACGTAACCTCCCTACCCCGAAAAGTCTCCCCAAATTTGCATTGAGTATCTGGTTAATCAGAGATATGAAAAGACACAGAAGATACAACACTACCCTCTTCTCTCCAATGACGTAGTTCTCGTTTTCATTCAGCTTTGATTTCGAAATGAGGGAGTTTGGTATAAGCCTTTCAATACCATTTTTTTTTCTTTTTTAGGCCAGTAAAGTTGTCTGGATGTTGCAAGATTTAAAAAAATGTAACTGGATCCAAGATGTTAAGATAAATCGCTGAGGAAGAGGTGTTTAGAAAGCCTCCTAAGCCGACTAGAGTACGCCCTTCCCTTCCACACACACATACACACACACACACACACACACACACACACACACACACACACACACACACAAGGAGGAAAATGAGAGTATGTGTTTGCGTGTCCCCCCGCCCTTACAGACAGCTTCGGGGCCCAGATTACATATTGTCGCAGTCACGGCTGTCCACGAGAATAAAACAGGTATTTGAAAGGTCCGCACACTGGCGATTGGTGATGATTGTGATGACTGGCTGTGCTGGTGACTGCTGGTGATGGTGAGAAAGCTGGTGGTGAGGGAAATGCAATGGTGAGGTAGTCTAGTAATGGTGATGATGGAGAGTAAATAGCAGTAGGAGAATTAGTGATGGTGGTTGTGATGAGTGGTGATTGATGGTAAGAAAATCTGGTAGTAGTGACTGGTAATGAGGGAATTAGTGGTGATGATAGGTACTGGCTGTTGGTGAGGGAGTTTGGTGGTGGTGATGACAGGTAATTACTCTTGGTGATGAAAGAGGGAACTAGAGGCGGTGGTGGAGGTGGTGATGGGTGGTGGTTGCGGCTGGTAATGGTGAGGCAGTGATCGGTGGTGATGACTGGTTGTGACAGGTGATGGTGATTCTTCGTGGTGATGAGGGTGAGTAGATAATGTTGATGAAGGGGTGTTTGATGGAGGCTGAAGATGGTGATAATGAGAGTTATTGATGGTAATGACTAGTGGTGATGATGAAAGTTGTTGATGGTAGCGATTAGTGGTGATGATGAGGGTGGTGATCAGTAATATATGACTATCAGTAATGGCTGTTGCATTTACAGAAACACATAACTCTAGACAAATGATTTTACTGATATCAACAGGCTGACAACTAAGACCTCTTTCATCATAACAATAAAGTATGATGTTACCCTGAATAAAAAAAAATAAAAAAAAAAAAAAATCTTAGTCCCAAGGCAAGGAATAACATGACAGTTTTTAACCTTCAGTGTCATAACATTTCTCCCAGTTGAATTAAATCACTTGATGTTTGCTTAAATATAACATCTATATGCATCCACGGTAGCGAGTTTGTGTAATGCTTCGTAATAAGGGATATGAAAGAAAAAGTGATTATAAAGGCAGAGACGATTGTAATGGTCATAAGAGTTACAAGTATCAGTGGAAAATAATATACCCTTAATGGTGACTCACGGTGTAGTAATGATCTAATGGTCACGGTGATTGTACTATTACTAATGGTGGTAATGGTGCTGGTGAGAGTGATTGTTATGGTAGCGATAGTAAGGAAGTTGGTGTCACTAATGATGATAAATGACAACTCTAATGGTGTTGGCAGAAGACCCCAGTGATTACGTCAATAATTAGGGTAGTGATTTTCGGTTTAGAGGCCAAGGTAAAAACAAAAAATAAAATATAAAAAAAACACAGAAAGGGTTTAAAACAAAGGAACTGCATACATTTTATCGATACAAATGTCTTGTTTAAAGTTGTAAATAAATCATAATATGCAGGTATATTCAGGGATTTAATGATGCTTTCTCAACACACACACACACACATACACACACACACACACACACACACACACACACACACACACACACACACACACACACACACACACACACACTTCACCTATACCGCCCGAAGGAGTGTGAATCAACGGAGGCGTATGCAACATTACTCATAATCAGGAATATTTGTCTCTGTGTACCCCCGTCGTAAGGTCCATTCTCGCCCAGCATAAACGACTTGCTAATCTGAGATGAACGATTGAATACTGTTGATGTTGTTGTTGTTTGTGGCTGCAATTAATGTTTTACCTGCTAACGCCACCTTTGCAGATTTTTACTTGTTGTGTTTTTGTAATGTTTATACTTAACAATATAGTAATAAAATATCAGTGATTATAACTACTACATTCAGCTTCGGATATACCATAAGTAGTGTAATTTAGGGCGATAATCATTAGAATAAAATTACTGAGAAAAAATGCTAAAAATTGTTCATATTACAAACCATATCAAGAGCATCACACATTTCTATATAACTAACTCGTCAATACTGCTGTACCGTCCACCTTTCTAAGCTGCAAGTTCCAAGAGATTTAATTACTATGCATAAATTTGTCGCAATGAACGAAAATAAAATAAAATAATAACAAAAAGTCGTGATTAGCAGCCTAAGGGATTAACTAGGTAAGTCTTAATAGTTCTGCTCTTATTCGATTTTTTTTTTCTAAATGTATAACTGAGTCGTAATTCAACCTTTTCATTCATCCTCTTTCCTACTCCAACTTCTTCCACTTTCTTGCGTCTTCTGTCAGCTTCAATTTTCTTCAACTCAGCTCTTTTATCAACCCTTTATGCCAATTTTCTTCCAGCCTATCTGAGCCAACCTTCATTTAACCTTTTCAGTCACACTCTTTCGCCAAGCTTAAAAAAAAAATGAATAAATAAATAAATAAAAATCGTAACCCCTTCGATTTTTCTATTTCCAATGTTTCCTGTGTTCCACTTCCTTTATTTCCCATGTTTTCTATGTCCCACTTCCCTTTATTTCCTGTTTCCTATGTTCCACTTCCCTATATTTCCTATGTTTAATATATTCCACTTCCCTTTTTTTCTTGTGTTCCCCATGTTCCACTTCCCTTTATTTTCTGTCTCCTATGTTCCACTTCTCTTTATTTCCTATGTTTAGGTTCCACACTCCCGTTTTTTCTTGTGTTTCCTATGTTCCACTTCCCTTTATTTCCTACGTTTTAGTATACTTCCTGTTATTGCGTCTCTGCTTTATCTGCTTCTCATGTTGTCAGTATTTCCAATGTTTTTTCTGTTTCCCTTGTGTTTGATGCTTCCCATGTGCCTTATATTTCCTTTGTATCTTCCGCCAACCTCTTCCGGTCCCCCGTAAGCAAGCCAGCTCCCAAGGACAATCAGAGAGCAGACTTTCCCAGCGTACCGGTAGGAGAAGGAGCGAGCAACCTTAAAATACACACTGACTGCATGCGACCACACACACACACACACACACACACACACACACACACACACACACACACACACACACACACACACACAAAACCAAGTTACTGTATATACAAACTTATAAGATAATTACAGTAACCCATAAATGCCCACAAACACACAACTAAGTACCATACAAACACACTTATAAAAACATCACATTACCCAACAAGGATGCACGCAAGCACGCACACATACAAATACAGCCAAGTACATACATACATACATGCACATACGCAAACATACATACCGTACATGCACAATAATCACACTAACGCACGTACATCCACAAACACTCACTCACACACACAGGCCGACGAAGAAAAGCACACGCACACTCGCAAAAGCCTCGCACACGCACACGCCCTTAAATACTCGCCAAAGCACACACCGCCAGCACGCGAGTTGGCACACACGCACGCACACGCACACGCAAACTGACAGCGGTGGGGGAGGCGGCGGACTTTGATGGACACGGTGCTATGAAACTGTACCCTTAGGAGGCAATCATGGCAACTGGCAGGCCCTCACACACTCACCCTCCAAGCGACGCTCTCCTAGGATTCAATTTCTGCACACTCTTCTTCCTAGCACATTCCTTCTCCTAGCAACGCTCTCCTAGGATTCAATTTCTGCACACTCTTCTTCCTAGCACATTCCTTCTCCTAGCAACGCTCTCCTAAGATTCAATTTCTGCACACTCTTCTTCCTAGCACATTCTTTCGCCAACCTACACTCTCTTAGGATTCACTTTTTGAACATTCCTTCTACTAAGACACGGTTCGTCCTTTCGAGGCTGTTTTTTATAAGGAAGGTCATATCAAACAAAACTCCTCTATGAGAAAAATAAAAAGGATAGAAAACCTTTCTCACTGCACACTCACTTCTATTACACCCTCCCTCTTTGCACTCTCTCTCCTTGTAGCATTATTTTAGGATTCACTTCTAGCATATTTTCCTTCCTCGTAACCTTCTACTAGCAAACCTTCTCTCTCTTACAAACTCATTTGCATTCCCTTCTACCTTCTAGCCACAATACCCTAGGATAGGTTAGTGTCCCTTCCTTAGCACACTCTCCTTGCTACTAACACTTTCCCAAAGACATTCTCTCCTTGAGCACACCTGCCCTCCTAGCAGTCTCTCTCCTAGCACAGATCAATGTGTTCCTTCCATCATACACTCTCATTGCATTACTTGTAGGACATGCTCTCTCTCCTAGTAAACTCTCCTAGGATACTCACGCTATTAGTGCACTCTCACTCCTACCAATAAACGTCTAGGATGCTCTCCCATCTAGCACACACTCTCTCCTAGCTGATGTCCTAGATTAGTCTCCCTTAAAGCAAGCTCTCCCTCCTAGTACACTCCCCTTCGTTATATACTCTTCCATCTAGCAATTCATTCCAGCACGCTTCCCCCCCCCCCCTCTCTCTCTCTGGGGTGCTGATTTTTATGCACTAGACCTCAAACTCTCTCTTCCGACCACGTTTTTACTCCCTGACGCTTCCCCTCTCCCCGCCACTCTCTCTCTTATTCCTCCCACACACTCCCTTCTTGCTCCATTCACTCCTTTCCTCCCCTGCTCTTTCCTTTCCTCTTTACTCCTACACTCACTGTCTCCCCCAAACTTGATCTATCTCCCCCTCCCCCACACTCTGTCTCCCTCATTAACACACCATCCTTTCCTCCCCCAACTCTTCCTTCATCCCCTAGATTTTCCACCCATCCAATTCTGTCCTTTCTTCCCTCCTCCTTCCTTCCTCT
Source organism: Coenobita brevimanus (assembly GCF_032717465.1). NCBI lineage: Eukaryota > Metazoa > Arthropoda > Malacostraca > Decapoda > Coenobitidae > Coenobita > Coenobita brevimanus. Next base: position 27,096,011 of record NC_137012.1, read on the forward strand.
CCACTCTAAACTTTCCCTCTCTTTCCCTTCTTCCCTACCCCACACTCTCCCTCCCTCTCCCTTCAAACCTTTCTCTCTTTAACTCTCCATATCTGACCCATGTACTCCCCGCTTTCGACTCTCTCTCTCTCTCTCTCTCTCTCTCTCTCTCTCTCTCTCGTGTGTTCTGCGTGGTGGGTGAACTAATTACCTGAAGGACACACACATACACAAGGGAGAAGAACGGGGCGGTCATTGAGCTCTCTCTCTCTCTCTCTGCTCCTCGTATATTTTGTCCCTCTAAACCTTAATATTCTAAAACTGCATCCCCTCTACCAATTTTGTTTCCACATTGTCATTCTACTCCAATATTTTACTCACTCTCCTGAATGTCCTTTTAAAACACTGAGGTCTATCTTTCATATTCATACAGGATCTTAATTCATGCGACAGACAAATCACCAAATCAGTTAATTATTATCAGAAGTCGTTTTGATTACATATATTTCACTATATTCTCTGAACTCCAACGGGTGACCTATCTATTGAAATGTGGGAAATCTTGAGGACTGAGGACAAATATTCACTCTAGTTTGGTTGTCAATTATCTGGCAGACATATGAGTAGAAATAAAAGTATAGGAATCTTATGCATAACTTTAGCTCAAGAAAGTTTAGGGATGGGACACACTAGTTCCTCAAGACTGAAAGGGAAAAAAAACAGCTCCTCATAACTTTTAAAACACATGCAATTTCGTCAGACAGGTGTAAATGCAACCAGACACACCAGGACACTGACATTTACTCTACTTGGACAACTCGGCAGAAGCATAAACCAAGAGGCATATGCACATTTTCAGTTAAAAAAAAAAATGAAGTAGCACCATTTCCTCAAGAATGAAGAAAAACATTAACCCCAGCACATAAGGCCGACGGACAGACAGGCATAAATTCAACCAGCCATTAAAAGAAAAAAAAATCCAAACACTTATCCACAAGCTCAGAAAATTTTAAATATACCATCATTTCCTTAAAGAACGAACGACGAAGAATTAATCCCACCACATAAATCCAGAATCCTACAGGTAGATCCGACGCACAGACAGACATAAATTCAACCCGACATTGAGGGGAACAACTGATATCCCAAGCCAATCCCGGCGAGCCAATAACACGGCTATCAAAGTCTCCCCTTAAATGAGCCGACAACGCTGCATCGGGGAGGCCGTATTAGTCCCAATCACCGAAACAGAGACTGGCTATGATTGGTGATTAGCCAAGACTGGGAGGCAGCAACCCTTTGGCCAGGCTGTGTGTGTGTGTGTGTGTGTGTGTGTGTGTGTGTGTGTGTGTGTGTGTGTGTGTGTGTGTGTGTGTGTGTGTGTGAGAGAGAGAGAGAGAGAGAGAGAGAAACAAATAAATTCACTAACTGTAACATCCCCTAGCTCATTAAAATACACCCAAAGATCATTAATTATATATCCTAACTCATTACGGCACACAGACTTGAAATATACCCTACTCTACCTCACATAAATAATCCCTAGCTCACTGATACAGAAGCGAATACGTCGACGCTGGCTAGTTAAGGGGAAGAAAAAAACAGGTGCAGACAGAAGACAAAAAATTAACTGTGTCTTTACCTCTCTGACATAAATCGCAGGTTACCTCTCCTTCTCCCACCCACCACCTTCATACACCAAGCTAGTCAATGTTTAAGTTCATTGCCTTGTTCTTAATATAAATCTCCTTACTTCAGCCACGCCCACTAACGCAGCCTTCTTGTCAGTCTTTCACTCCACTGCCTCGTCCATTCTCAGCCTAATTCCTCCTTTCCCATCCACTGGACTCCGATACACGTTGTTAGCCAATCTCTTACTACTAACAACCTGTACATACACTTTACCATCTTCTCCCTTATTATAATTCTCGATAAAACTCTTCTTCCATCTCATGCATGTAAACTGCTATATCCATTTACTCCATCCCCCACAACATCATCTCTCCACACGGTTCTCATTCTGCCTCTCCTCCTTCTCCCAAACTCCTACTCTCTCACTTCACCACCTACTCCCTTACTACAGTTCTCGTTCTCTCTCTCCTCCTCCCACGCTCCCAGTCAATTCGCCGACATAACGAGATCCGGAGCGAGGCATAATCCAAAACACAGAGGTCGCCACACTGGAGGCAATTACAGGCCAATTTGATGACATTGATTAAGCCGTGATTGGTACTTGGGGCGGCGAGGGCTCATTAGGACAGCTGGACAATTTACCTACACGAGGGTTCTCAAGTCTGGCGCCATCCGAGGGGAAATTGAGGGAGAATTGAGGGGGAATTAGGGGTAGAATTCCCGGGGATGGCGTTTTTCTTATACCTGTGTGCTCCGGATGGGGTGTGGGAGATAGGGGATTTCGTCGCCGTTCTTGCCGCGCCTCTCGATTATACCGTCAGGATTTATTGCACTGATTTACTGTTGTACAATCCGGGGCTACGAAAAAAAAAAAAAACGATAATTCTTCCCTCGTGGATGAGATATGTCTTTATAGAAGGAACAAGAGACAGAGAAAGATTCTATTTTTATACACTTTTTCTTTAACGTTATTTCACAAACAACATTAGAGTCACTTCCCTGTCATACCAAGAATTTTATATTCAGGAAAGGAGAGGCAATGAAAATCCCTCCGAGTCATTAGTTCTTCCTTCAAACACAGGCCTTAGTAACGACAGCAAAATTACTGGAGAGTTTTTCTGTACTGCCACCCGTAATTTGGCGACCATCTGCAGCACCTTAATTTCATGGCAGGTGTGATTGGTCTCAGGGTGGACATGGGACCTGGTGTTGTGGTTTACTTCATTGATTTACTGGTATAATCTAGGCTAGATTTTGCAGTTTATTCTTTTGTATAAATCTGTTTTTGTGCTTCCTCTATCATATCCTTCACTTTAAGATTATTCTCCTAAGCTTAGCACAATCGTCTAGAGTAAGTAAAAAAGAAATATTATGTCCTCGAGACGAAGTTAATTTGGGTATACTTTTTTCGCTTTAACTTGGCCTAAAATTGCAGCCTCTCCTTCCTGAACGTTGAGATGTAATTAGAGATAAGCACAAGACTATGATGCTAGTCACGAAGAAGTGCCACGGAGATGATGAGCCGTAGCATTATTCTCTTCTGTGCTACGTGAAATAAGCTGCAAAAAGACGAAGATCAGGGCCATGTTAGAGTGAATGAACTGGAGTATACATGATATAAATGGTATGCAGCCTTGGTATACAGTCTCCAAGTGCTTAGATACCACTACACAACAAAGGCTATGGGTACACAAGTTTATTTCACCTACGTATACTTCTAACTTCTATGTTAACCCTCATTCATCATATATACAACTCGATTTCCTTAATGAATAACCTTTACTTCTTTAAATTACTATCTGACTTACCAATACTCAAATATAATTCACTCAAAACACAAAAAGACACCAATATGCAGTTCTTATCTCTTGCCAATAGGTAACCCTAATCTCTCATCAGTACACAAACCTAATGCACCACCAGTACACAAGACTAATCCTTCACCAATAAACAAGCCTAATCCCTCACCAATACACCAGCCTAATCCCTCACCAATACACAAGCCTAATCCCTCACCAATACACAAGCCTAATCCCTCACCAATACACAAACAGAATCCCTCACAATTCCTCATCTCCCACCAATACACAAAGCTGATTTCACCGATTTACAATTCAACTACCTCCAGTCGCATCCTTATTTCACTGATACGCAACCCTGATATCAAACACAGTAACCATTTTTCATCAGTATTGATCACAAATCCACTAATATTCACCAATACTTCAATCCCAATCCCTCACCAATACACAACCCAAATCCTCACCAATACATAACCTTAATCTCTTCCCCCAATACACAATCCTGCACTTCCCCTCAAGCCCCTCCCACCCCCCGAACCCTGACTTCCGTAGCAGGAGCGTGTTTACGAATCGAAGTGGCGAGCATCCCCATGGAGTGGTGATTATTGCGGCGATACCGAGTTTGGGTTGATGGGAGGTGGAATGCGTTGGCTGACTTACCACTGCCGGGGGGGAGTCACTCAACCCTCTGACGCCGACGAAAGAGAGAGAGAGGGAGAGAGAGAGAGAGAGAGAGAGAACATATGCTGACATGGTAAGTGAAACAATGTGCCGTATTATGGAGGGAGAATGTACGCGGAGCTCGAGAGAAATTAATGGATTAATGTCTAACTACTGCACAAGTATCTATGACGACACGCAAAAATATAAACATACATATATATATATATATATATATATATATATATATATATACAGAGAGCGAGAGAGAGAGAGAGAGAGAGAGAGAGAGATGGCATGCTCCCTCTACTCATTTCCCTCTCTTTTCCACACGACTCCCTTTCTCTAGGATTCTTAATGCCTGCTTTATGTGTGTGTGTGTGTGTGTGTGTGTGTGTGTGTGTGTGTGTGTGTGTGTGTGTGTGTGTGTGTTACCCTTACCAACCACTCACTTTATAAACAAAATCACCATAGCACAAGTAAGGACTACGTGACTTATATTCAAGTACCTACGCTTACAAAGCTTTACAAAATAAGACTGAACACTTATCCCTCCAGTTGCCTCGTTTGGAATGGGAATTTTATCCTGGTCACCCACTGCCCATATTTTTCGTCTTAGGAAATCCTCTCTCACTTCAATCAATTATAATCTTCCTCTAAAACCCTTCCAGAGCCATTGACTAAAATTTTCCCTGATGCTTTACGATTCCATTTACCTTAGACAAACATCCACATTCTACACGTACAGCAGGTTGAACTTTTTACTCCGATATCGTCCTTAGCATAGTATTTTACCTCTGTTTTTCCCAGACGATGATAATTAACCTAGGAATGACCCCACTCTGACCCCATCACAGTGAAGGGATTAGATGCACGTCTCCAATTACCACTTCACTAAACAACCTACGTTCGTCTGTAAGTAGCAAGAACAAAACACAAAAGTCCTCTGTAGTGAACTGATAAAAATACTCCCCAGTTTACACACCAAATATTACGCCACTAATATCCACCTGTAGTAAAAAAGAAAACTCAAAACTCACTGTAATATAGGAGGGATTAAAGCACCGTACAATATCCGAAGACACACCATGATATTTAGCCACCAAATTCCTGGTATGCAAATTACAATAGGGTATAATATCTCCCGGCCTTAATAAACTATCATATTTGCATGCACATAAATCACGGGCGCATAAAAAGAGAAACATATATATATTTTTTTTTTCCATTTGTTTTTCCTTCCTCCGTTCTGTTATTTAAAAAAAAAAAAAAAAAAAAAAAAAATCCCGAGCGCCCTCCACCTGGCATGCAAATTTCCTTCACCTTTACATCTCAATCTCACACCTTCTAATTTCTGGTCCCATAAATACCTCACCTGAATCAATTTATGTCAAGAAAATCCTTACCATGCAAAACATAGAAGAGAAGTTCCCTTATCGTTAGCAAGTCAATCGTCTATTAACTTTCTGACTTAATTAACTAATCTATTAAAAATCCTCACCACGCCGACCTAAGGAGTTCTGAAGTTCCCTTATCAATCGCCCACAACCTTCTCATATCTAACTACCCAACTGGAATGTAGAAACTTCCATATCTTTAGTAACTACCCAACCATCCATTAACTCTCTCACAACTATCCAACTGCACATCCTTAACTATGCAAATGATGGAGTGGAAGCTTCACAGTCTTCACCGAACTACTCAGTCGCCCATTAACTTCATTATCGCTGACTACCCAATTACCAGTCATCTCCCTACCACAAAAATCCTCTATGATCTGGGGTAACGAATCACGCAATACTCCCAAAACCTTTTAGATAATAGGGCAGAAAATTTAATAACCTCTCTTCAGCTGATAACGACTAACTTCCTGGTCCTCATACTCTTCCTCAGAGGTAACTGATCTCGTCGTTAACAAAGATCGTACATCTCTCTTACAGAACGAATGATGACACTTCTTATAGCTTAACATTCGTGTGCCGTTATAAAAGTTACCATGGCACGCTACCTTCACCCTTGCCGCACTGGGACATAAGGCTGGGAATCCTGGTGTTCTCTGGGCACCTGTGGGGAAGACAGTGCCGCGTTGCTTACCTGTTGAGAAGAAACACATTGCTGTTAGTTTTATTTACTGTGCGTTCTTGAGCGTGCGACTTTATGAGCAAATACATGCAGTTACACACACTTGTACCTACATGTGTACTTAAGATCATACACAGAGACCCACTGATACACACTTGCATTAAATCACATAGAGACACACACACTGATACACACATTAAATTACATATACGGACATACACTGATGTAAACATACTTTTAAATCGCAGAGGTTATAAACTGTTACATCTATACGCACACACAGTCCCTAAAATCACACAGAGACACAGACTGACACATACATATATACACACACAAATATAAAAAAAAAAAAAAAAAAAATCCCACAAAGAGACAGAGCATGATACACTCGTACACATATCTAAAGGAATACGAAGGGATACGAAGTGACACATACACAGACACGTAAACCATGACACTTCCATTCTGGGTGTGGTCAGTATTCTCTTCACAAGGACTGAGGTTCCAAAGGGATACTCCGACCCTGCCAGTTCCCATATTACAGGGCGGTTTAGCAAGATAGTAGTTTTTTGACATGGTGGTGAGACAGTGTAAGGGAATTAATAACCTCAGCTGAACAGTACCTACCAATGTTCCAGTCTTTGAAACGCGATAAAAAGAAGACATAGACTCAGATTTTAGGGCAGACAGTCAGCTTTTGCTAATTCACCGTCTTCCCAGAGAACAAGTCCCGCGATATTCGGTTTACATCCAGGACCCTTGATTTACTTCTGAGTGAACAGGGACTAGAAGGAAGCATACTTAGCCTACCAGTCTGGCCGGCCCAAGAATCGATCTTTGGTCCTTACAGGTATGAAATGAATGAACTAACCAATACCCCACCAGTTCCCTACGCACGACACATGCACAGGACACAAACGCCTGGAGGTCCTTCACATCGAAGCCACCCCTTACAGGATACGGAGTCGGGCAACAGACAGACAGCCAGATATATGCATCACGACCTCAACAAATCAGCAATTTCACCACAACTCCAGAGATACATTCCTTGTATGACAGACCGGGCAGCGATGGATTACAGAGCGGGGTAGAGTGATAGATCGACCAAGAGTATAATTCGACGCGGATCTGCGGCCTGGTGTACCGCAAGGCAGCTATTTACCCCCTTGATGGTTTTGACCCCCGCTTCCCCCCCCCCCCAATCCCTGACGCTTTTTTTTTTTTTTTCTGTTACGTCTAGACAACATTATTGAGCCTGGGTATGGTCTCTCGTGCTGTGTGGTTTAACAAAATGTATATCCAAAGCCATGAAAAAGTTCCTCGTGGAATGAATAATATCGCTAAGAGTCAGCAAGCATATATGAGTACATGATGTCTTCAGGCCTCAATCGCTTCACCCCGAGGACGTCTTCCTTGAATTCTTGCTATCTCACGACGTATTACTTGAGACTAGGGCCCGTATTCTCGTACAGTAAGAATGCTCCCTAGCACCTCTTCCTCAGTTATTTATTTTTCGATCCGGCTGGTTAGTATCATTTTGTACCTTGCTAATGCAGTGTATGGAGATAATACAACGAATTAAACAACACAAAAGACGACAGTAACGAATAATAAGCAAAACAAATCACTTAAGAAGAGGTGTTAGGGAGCTTCCTTGTCCGAAAAGAATGCGGGCCTGAGAGTGGAGCTTTTAAGCTAGAAGTTAGACAAACTTCGTTAAAGCTTCCAGTACTAGGCTCTCCTCACTTTAACTTGGCCTGAAATTGCCATCTCTTAGTCTTGAATGTTGAGCTACAATTGAATATGGTGCTAGTTACCAAGGAGTGCTATGGAAAGGATGTCGAGCCGTAGCTTTGTCTATTTCTGCCACAGCGCTACGTGAAATAAGCTGCAAAGGGACCAAAATCTGGGCCAAGTAAAACGAATGAACTATAGTATGGTCTTCTAAAACAGAATATAAATGTCAGATGACGGCAGGAGCAGTGCAAAATAGACGTCATCGCAGTGAAGTGGTTGAGATCGTCACACGGATTAATAAAGGCAACTAACCTCCTCATTTCGAAAAGTCTCCCTTTAAACTGAATACAATAATCAAGAAAAACTGGAAACACGTAAAAAAACAAAACAAAATCGTAGTGACAACCTTAAAGAGAAACACGCCCTCAGTAACTAGACTCCTATTCGACCAAAGAAAACAAAAACAAAAAAAAATCTTAAGCTCAAAATAATCGTCTGGAGGTGGCAAGCATGAAGGAGACGTCATCGCAGTGAAGGTGTTTAAGAAGATCGTCACGCACTCCCAATTCCCTTCCCTTTATCGCTCATTTGTTCATTTATCTTTGCCGCCCTGACCAAAAACACCGATCCTCAAACTCCCAGCAGTGAGAAAACAGTAGCAATTTGGAACCATCTTCTGACGAGGAGCGTAGCACTTACCACCTAGCCTCCCACTTTCCCCCCTGCCCCTGCCCCTCCCCTGTCCACCCCCTCCCCCCGCGGCCGTAGGTAGTACGTGATGAGGATGGTTCGGTTCCTCATCCATTGCGGGAGAAGTCTGATCACTTTCAAGATTTCGGCTCCTCGTGTATAGCTCTTCAACTTCCTCAATCTCTGTGGCGTGCCTTCATGTTTTCTACTCTTGCTACAAGAGAATTTTTGTCAACCCCTCTTATCCTAGTCAGTCTGATGAAGTCGTATTTGGTTTTTCTTTCTAGGTCCAGATGATTTCCTTCATTCCAGGAGAGACTTCTTTCTAGGGCTGCATATAGCTTTCACGCAATCCATCTCTACAAAGGTGATCTAAGCTGTGCAAAATCGTCTGACAGAACCAGGAATACGATCACCATGACGTCCTTAGCACGAAGGACTTAAACAAAACTCTCTGTCCATGTCTGTGTACAGTGAGTGTGTTTATCCATTAAGGAAGTCTCTGGAAACAAACCTCATATCAAACTCAAAGTAGCGTATGTATATGCCGTACAAAAGAGGTCATCGGAGTCAGAAGATGAGTCAATCAAGCGTGAATGTTGAGATCACTGAGGCTTAATTATTGTTATTATTATTATTATTATTATTATTATTATTATTTTTTAGATCTGGGTACTCTATCTTTTCTGTTTTTGTATTCCTGTTTTGGGAACTCTCCATTCCTGTGTATTAAGGAAAAGAGGGATGATGATGATGATGATGATGATGATGATGATGATGATGATGAGGAGGAGGAGGAGGAGAAGGAGGAGGTGGAGGAGGAGGAGAAGAAGGAGGAGGTGGAGGAGGAGGAGAAGGAGCTCAGCAGCCAGTTTATTATTTTTCTCTGACGAATTGGGTCTTGAAAGTTGTGAAAAGTTTTGCTTGTAAATATATTCAGCAAACATTATCTAATAACATATTTTTTTAGTAACGAATCGAGGGCCTGGAGGAGCATCTAAAATAAAAAAGTGGGAAGTGCTGTTTTTTTTTTTTTTTTTTTTCCCTGCACTGTGCCTCGCTCCGTCTTGAGGTCCCATGTTTGTTACCTTTAGTTCACTTCCTTGATCGTGAGAATCGTGCGGGTACACCTCGTAAATCGGTTCCGAGGGACTGTAAACTTCCCTTCTCTCTCTCTCTCATGTCCGAGTGTGTTGCATATGTCTGAGCTTCTTACCTAAGCACTCACGTAAAACAAACATCTCACAATATCATTTAAGAATTTCGTAACTGCTCGACAAAACACTGGAGAGGTAATACTGTCCGCAACTGCCCCTCGCGTTCCTTCATCTCCTAGCGCTGGAGGGGGACGCCTTCATGTGGTGGCACTGACATAACCAGGTCGCGCAACTGCCTGGTTATACAAACGTCCCTTAACTACTTCCCTATCCCCCGAAAGGAGGATGGTGAACTGCAGAAGATCAACTTAAGCCTTCAGTCCACCGAGTTCACGTTTCAGATGAACTTGGGGCTACAGCTATTACTACTATTACTACTACTACTACAACTACTACTGCTACTACTATTACTACTACTACTACTACTACTACTTCATCTCCGTGTCAGCTCATTCCCAGACATCCACATCTCCCTCTCTTCATCTATTATAATGCACAACAGAGATGGGTCCTATAAGTAACAAGATAAGGGGGGTTAATAGAGCACTTAGGTCTTTAACTGGCTTTTATAGTACAGCTGAGGCCCATCTGGCTGTCGCGCAAACACGATTTGTGAGTCAAGTCATATGTCTGCAAAGAATTGACGTGGCTCGGGTATCAAAAGGAAGCGAAGTTTACATACAAAGTGGATTACAGAGAAGGAAATACACAAGCATAAAAACAGTTTTCCAAAAGACCCGGTATATTAAATAGCTAACAGTCAAGTCATATGTCAACAATAAAGTCATATGTGAGCAGAGACTGACGTGGCTCGGGTACCAAAACGAGGAGAAATGTACATACGAAGTGGATGGCTAAGGTGTGGAAATATACAGGTACATAAACAGTGTTCCAAAACATATGTTCGCCCTTATTCAAGCAGATCCCAGTTCTAAAGTTAAAACAATCGCCGTAGCCTGAATTCACCAGTTTGTAATATGTTGGTCTTGAACAAATCCTGTGCCAAGTTAAGTATTACCTTATTCTTCATTATTCTCTAACGCTCATTCGAACTTAACCACCACATCAGTCTAACAACAGCTTACGAGCATCAACAACTACTCTTGAACATATCCAAGTGTTGTTTCGTCAAAAAGTTCATTAATCTCTATGCACCTGGGAGAATATTCAGATTCCTAACTATTGTGCGTTTCTTTTCACCTGACAGATATCCCTAACTCCTTTCAGTTTAGATGATGGCCAAGTACAGACTGAAATGTCGATTTGATTAGTAACCAAGGAGACTCATTTCTATGTCACAACTAGGGCTTATTCAGTCTAACGGGATCACGACTTAGTATTCAAACTGTGGGGGTGGCACAGTTCCATCAGATGAACACAAACCGATTTCATCAGCTCAGCATAACACAGCAACAGCGATCATCAGCAATCTCTCTGTTAAAGGGGGAAAGCAAGTGTTATATTTGCCTTAATATCTATATACTTCTGACAGCACTTATTCAGACAGATTTCTAACTACCCAATCAGCCTAACAACAGCAACAGCAACAATGATCAATAGCAACCTCTCTGTTCAAGGTGCCAGTTTGTGTTATTTCGTCTCAGTATTAAATCTCCATGCACTTGTAATAACGCTCATTGTAACAAATTCCTAACTACCGACTCAGCCTAATGGTAACTTTCATCAACAACCTCTCTGTTATAGGTACAAAGTGTTATCTTGCCTTAATGTAATTCTCTACGTACTTGCGATAGCTCTCCTGAACAGATTCCTCACTACTAAATCGGCCTAACAAGAGGTAACTTTCATCAACAACCTCTCTGTTAAAACACTTCCATTCCTTAATCTCGACTATCAACAAACAGCCGTGTAAGCGCCGGTTGTGTGTTGGTGTTTGCTCTCCTTTGTACTGCTTTGTGTAACTCATTGATCCAAATCCAGGGGGGGACTGTGTTTGATTTCCGACCATTAGCTCCATGATTCAATACTCCGTCGATATTTTTGCAGGACCGGGGCACACATGAACGAGTATTAATCAGGAAATCCAGTTAAGTCTCGAGCTAATCACGAAAATCAGAGAATGGCAGCGGGCCGGGGAAAACGCTTGGGCAAGAAAATGCGTGAAGGTAGAGGAGGGGAATTATTAGGATGTGACAACGATGATTGATTGAAGCCCGAACGCAACTGGAAAGGGTGAGTGCTGGACGGGGAATATGAATAACAGTCTTAGCATTATCTATTAAATCCAGTGGGCTCTTTTTTTTTGTTAATTTGCGGTATTTTCAGACGACTTTACCCATCTTACGAAAGGCTACGTCTAACTCTTCTAATTTAAAAAATTATCTCTTAAGGGGAGTAAGTGTCTGGAAGTTGCAAAAGCAGATATACATTACAGGAGTAAAG
>NC_137012.1:27115652-27155652 GCF_032717465.1 Coenobita brevimanus
TCTCTTTTCTTCCTTACCCACCCAACTCCACCCATTCCTTTCCCCGTTTCCCTTCCTTTCTCTTTCATAATCCCTTTCCCTTCTCTCCAGGCTGTTCCTTTCCATACACTTCTTTTGCTCCTAAATTCTCTTTCCCTTTCCTTACCCACCCTTCGTAATCCCTCCCTCACCTGTCTTTCTTTACTCTCCCTCTTTTCTTATCGAGTTTCTTTCCTTCTCCCCTTCCCTCCTTTACTTTCTCCTTTCACATGTCTCGTTCATCCTCTCCAATCCCTTCCCATTTTTAGTCCCTCTTCTTTCTCATCGATCTCCTTCCTTCCGTCCCTCCCCTACTTTTCCTCCTACACCCTCGTCCTTCCCCCTCCCACCTTTCTCATCAGCCTCCTTCCTTCCCTCCCTCATACATCCTCTTCCTTCCCTCTCCCACCTTTCTCATTAGCCTCCTTCCTTCAACCTCTTCCTTCCTTCTTCCATCTTTCTCATCAGCCTCTTTCCTTCCCTCCATCCTACAACCAATTCCTTCCCTCTCCCACCTTACTCAACCACCCAACCCTCCTTCACCCTTCCAAGCCCCGTCTTATCCTTCATCCCCACACCGAGAGGCAAGTCTGTGTACAAATACCCTGGCCACGGCTCTTATCGCTGCTGCATTATGGGTGGCGCGGTATTTCAAGCTTATGTCGACGGATTGGTGAATTGTGCGTAATGAAAATTGTTCGCCAGCCGCGTTTTTTAAGCCCCCAGTGTTTGTGCTCCTTTGGGTTTGATATCGCGAACGTCTCCTGGCAGCTCCCAACAAGACTTATACATTTATTCATAAATATTCATGTATTTATATATTTATCCATGCATATTTTTTTTTTTTTTTTTTTTTTTATGTGTCCGACTCTGGGCATAGGCTTCACAGCCTGCTATCAAGCCCCAGCAGTCCTCCTACATACCATACACCACTACATGTCACCACTTCGGCGCTAACACCCACCGTCCATATTGAATACATGCTAGGGCTGCCTCATACAGGACTGGTGTATTGGTATTAGCGGGGGTATTTTTACGACATGTCGGCGGGTCTCCTGGTAGGTCAGTAAAGCCTAATTTAATGAAATTCAAATCCTTAAACTGTTCCCTGCCCCAGCCGGGATTCGAACCTGGGTCCGTTAGAACTACAGACCACCTCTCTAAAATATACTGATATTATTTATTTTAGGAGTAGTAGAGGTGGGATGTGGGAGTTTTGAAGGGACTGGTATCGCAAATGTCTCCTAGCAACTTCTAGCAATATCTTATTTACTTTCTTTATTCATTTATTATGTACAAGAGGGAAGAGGAAAATGGAAAAAAAAAATATGGAAGGATGGTGGAGGATTTAAGGGGCTGGCATAGTGAACTTCTCCTAGCAACTTCCAACCTGTTTATTCATCTATCTGTTTAGGATGATGATTGTGATTCTCGCTGAAGTGTGTGTGTGTGTGTGTGTGTGTGTGTGTGTGTGTGTGTGTGTGTGTGTGTGTGTGTGTGTGTGTGTGTGAAGGGGTGTGTGAGGGGGTAGGTTCAAAGGATCAGGTATCGAGTGTATATTCTTTTAGTGCTGGTGTTTGTAATAAGGAGTGCTTGTGCGCTTGGTTATCAGAGTGAGGGGTAAGGGGCCGGGGCAGGTTCTGTGATGGCCCTGCTCCACCTACACACAGATTTACCTGACTGGCCGGTGCAGGGGCAGGGGGTAGGTGTGCGGTGGGGGGACGAGGGGCTTGTCTTACATCTACCACATAAATATACACTAAAAATCAAACAGGTTAATAAAAACGTAACGTAAACACATGAATAAATAATGAAATAGCAATGTCACAAACAACAGGTAGGCTGAATATAATTTAGGATATATACATTTGGCATTAAAAAATTAGCTAATATCCAAACAAACACCTAGCCATATTTTAAACAGCAAATTAACAGGCAACAAAAAAGAATGCAACGTATAGGCTACACAAATCTAACAGAATTAAAACCAAAACAAGATATTAAAATTATATAATGACGTGAACAAAGAAAAACAAAAAAAAAGATTAAAAATCGAAAACAGCACCACAAAAAATTTCCTTTCCACTCATCCCAACTATATAGTAGCGATAAAATGAAAAGCACAAATCAGATTATATTACCGTACAAATCCCACGATACCTCACAACATGCAAATATAAAACCAAACCAAACCAACAAACACCCAAACGCTTCGGAACGCACACAAATCGGAATAAATTTACCATAAGAGAAGCAAAAAAAAAAAATAAATAAATAAATAAGATAAAATAGTTGGAGTTGGCGTATCAGACTCGCATCAGATCCGCATTTGCCGAAACAGATGTCCTCCAGTTTGGGTCGCCTGGGGTCTGGGAAAAAAAAAAAAAGAAAAAAAAAAAAAAAAAAAAAAAAAGGGACGCCTAAGACAAACGTATCTTCCTTCCATATGTGTCTGACTTCATCTGATTTGCATGTTTGGGTGAGTTTGTGGCGGATCCTGTGACAGAAGGCCATTTTACAGACGTATGGCCGGTTTATGTAGATGAAATAGAAATAATTGAGGTCCCCCCTTAAACTCCGACCCTTCCACCTACCCCCTTTCTCCTCCTCCACCTCCCACCGACCCTTCCACCCATCTCTCCCTTCCCCTGTTCCTTTCCCTCCCTCCTCCTCCCATCCTTCCCTCCCCTCTCTGTCTCTTCTCCCTGTATCCTGTCTCCCTAACTCTGGTTCCACTACCCCTACTTTGCGCCCTTAACCCTCCCACCCCTTCAAACTCGACCCCTTCCACCTTACTCTCTCTTCTCTTTTCCTTTCTCTCTTTCCCTACCTCTTGTCCCCCTCCCTTCCCTCCCTACTTTTTCTCCTTCTCTCCCTTCCCCTCGTATATGCCCCCTATCTACCTCCTTTAGCCTCTTTCCTTCCCCTATATTCCAGTTCCCCTTTCCCCCTGCCCCTACCCTTACTTATCCCTCCATCTCCCCTTCCATACCACAGCCTGGATCACGCATATGTCGCAAAGTTTCTGTGTCTGGGAGGTAGGGGAAGTTGTGGTGGTGGTGGTGGTTGTTGTGGTAGTTGTTGTGGTTGGGAGGAAGTTGTAGTGGTAGTGGTTGTGGTTATGAAAGTAGTTCGTGGTCGAGATGGTGGCATTGTCTGATTGTTGTGGCTGAAGACATAAGCAAATTGTAATGATTCTTGTGGTGTTAGTAGTGGTTAGGAGTGGAAAGATGTGATTATGACAGTGGTTCCTGAGTGTGGTGGTGTGGTAGCTGTTGTGAATGACGGTAGGACGTGGAAGTTATGGTAGTACTGATTATGGTTATAAGTTTTTTTTTTTTTCTTGGGCATTGTGAAGTAGAGTTATTGTAGTATCAGTTGTAGTGATGAAAACGATTATTTCTCGTAGATTCCGGAAGCAAACCTGTGACGGATGTATTATGTTGTCGTGGTTGTAATTGGCAGAAGTTGTAGTTAATGTAAGGTTGTGATTAATGTTGTCCTTGATTTGTGACAATAAAAAGAGGGATTCAGTGTTGTAGGGGAGGTTGTTGAGAGGCTGTTGTAAATATGATGTTAAATCTGTATCGTGATGTGGCTGAAATGATTGGTTGTGGTTGTAGTGGAGGACAGAAGCAAAATCCGTGATGGTAGTGTCTGTACGTATGAAGATGGATGTGGTTAAACAAGTGGATGTGGTTGTTGATGGTTATGGATAGTTGTGAAAGCTGTGACAGTGGTGGTTGTATGAAACTGGAAGTAGTAATGACAGTGAATGTAAGTGTGGATAGATGTGGATAGTTGTGAGTGTCATGATGGTGGTTGCAAGGTAAAAGGATACAATGTGATATAAGTAACATGTAAAATTATCACGTACACCCCTTTGCAATGGCGAAAATTTTGTGGCTTATAAAAATTGGATTGGGTTATCATTATGAAGTTATAAAGGTAGATTAAAAAGTAAGATATTTCATTATTCAAGACTTTCTCACTCTCTCCTCCCAATCCATCTTCAATCATAGCTTCCTCCTCCTTCTTCTTCGTCTCTGCCTTTTTCATTTTCAGTGCCAAACCAAACTGCCTATCAATTTCTCTCCCTCCATTTCTTCACATCTCCCGCACTCATTCGTTCATATCTCTCCTCCCTCCCCCTTTCCCTCTCTCCCGGCGTTTCATTTCATTTCTCACTCTCTCTCTCTCTCTCACTCTCATCCCACCCCGAATGAATCCCACTAACTTTACCTCCAAATATCCCACTCTCCCACCTTCTAATCTACTCTCAACCCATTTATCCAAGCATTCCAATCTCCCTCCTTCACAGCATCCCTTTTTCCCTCCCTCTTTGAGCTCCCTTTTCTATCTACTCCCTCCCACACACTCTCCCTCCTGCTTCCCTCCCAGCATCTCTCCCTCCTTCATCTGTCTCCCTGCCACTCTCCCTCTTGCCTCCCTCCAGTCTCAAGGAAATGCAGCCTCCCTTTTGCGCCCCTGTTCCTGGTTAGTACTTCCCGTCACGTCCTCATTCCCTGTTTACCCCCTCCTAACACACCTCCTTCCAAACGTTTCTCCCTCCCAGTTTTTCTCCCTCCCCCTCGCTCATTCTCAAACATCTCTCCTTTCTGCATCTCTCCACGCATCCCTCCCTTTCAACATCCCTTCCTGCATCTCCCTGCCACACCTCCCTCTCCTGCATCCCTATCTCCTCCCTTTCACAGCTCCCCCTTTGAAGGAAATGCACTCTGATTGCCCCTTCCTTTCAAGTCTCTGTCCCTTTCTACTCCCTCCCTCCTACTGCCCCTCCTGCATATTTCTCCCTCACACTTGCACTACTCCATCCCTCCCTCTCACAGTTCCCCCTCTGAAGGAAATGTACTGTGATTGCCCCTCTCTTTCAAGCCCTTGTCCCTCTCTACTCCCTTACTCCCTCTTCCTCCCACTCTCCCTCCAACAACCCTCTCTCCCACTCACTTCTGCATCACTGTCCCTCACACTTGTACTCCTCCACCCCTCCCTCTCACAGCTCCCC
Source organism: Coenobita brevimanus (assembly GCF_032717465.1). Classification (NCBI taxonomy): domain Eukaryota; kingdom Metazoa; phylum Arthropoda; class Malacostraca; order Decapoda; family Coenobitidae; genus Coenobita; species Coenobita brevimanus. The sequence goes on from NC_137012.1 coordinate 27,120,697, forward strand.
CTCTGAAGGAAATGCACTCTGATTGGCCCTCCCTGCCCCTCCCTTTCAAGCCCCTGTCCCTCTCTACTCCCTGCCGTCACGCCCTGATTCCCTCTTCCTCCGCCACTGACGATCTCCGACAATTGGATGATCGGCGCCCCTCTCGCATCCCGGCTACTGGATATAAATACTCGGCCTTCAATACATCCAATCAAACTGTGGACTGTTCGCCAATGTGAATTTCTTTTCTCTGTTTCTGGCTGTCTCTGCCCGCCTCCCACTGCCCGCATCTCTGCGTCTGTGTCTGTGTCTGTGTCTGTCTGTCTGTCTCTCTCACACACGCACACACACACACAGAGCTGGTCAGCAGGTGGAAAAACGAGCTAGAACAGGGAAGGTAAGGCCAGTGAGGGATAATGAAAGACTCAAAATATAAATACGCCCGGGGGAAAGTTCCGCGTTATACACTCGCTCACCACTTCGAAATGGTAAATGTGAAACGAGAGGTAGCGAAGCAGTAGCCAACATTCACCTATCTAGTAACTGTGTGAGAAGAATGGGGATGGAAGAGGGAGGGGTAGGAACAATCAGCTCCCCCAGCCTTCCTCTTCCCTTAACCTCTCCCCTCTCACACAGTAGTAACAGACATTTGATTGTATAGTTACTGCTTCACTAGTGGTTGTCTCATGCATAAAGGTCCGAACTGGCAGGCAGGTGTATAAGGCGGAACTTTCCTCGTATGTACCTGCGGTCTATATGATGTTACTCCCTCCCACTCCTAGCTTTAACCTCAAAACATCCCTCTCTCTCAATCTCCCTCTTAAATCTCCCCTGCCCCAAGACAAAAAACATGACGATAAACCAATGAACTTTATAAAACGGAAATAAATCCTGTAAAGTCCAAAGGAGAGTTAAAAATTAGTTCTCTTGCATCAGTGAAACAAAAACTAACATAAATCCATTCAGCAATTAAAAAGATGAGTTCTCTTACTCCAACCCACAAACCTTTAAAATCAGCAAGAAACAGCCGCGGATCATGTAAGCAGTCCACCAACTCCACCAACCTGCAATCCACCAAATCAATCCACCAGCTTGCAGTCCACCGAGTCAATCCACCAGCTTGCAGTCCACCAAATCAATCCACCAGCTTATTTCATCCACCAAACTTCAGAATCAGGCCACTATTTTGCCACCAGCGTGTTAATCCTGCCCTGAGCGGTGTGTGAGAGGGACCGACAAAGGCACCGCGGGGAGACGGGGGGAGGGAAGTGTGCGGGGTGTTGTCGTAAAATGGGCGATATCGATACCCTTTGCTTAGCGCCCTCTGCGATACACAACGCATCGGATTTAACCCCTTCAGTCCCTTGGCGTCTTTAATTTGCTCCTTCTTGCTACCTACAGACGGACTTACGGGATGATATTTCCGATGATTCGGTGTCGATGATAGTTATTCTTCCTTGCCACCTAGCGACGTACCTACGGGATGATGCAAGGTGATTATTATATGATGCCTTGACTTCCCTGCCGGGATAAAGAGCAAAGCACCAATCATTTCATTATGGCGGCGCAGTTCTATTTTCATCTTTATATCACCAGGTAACTATCTAAGTGAATCATTCAAACCTGCCAGAGTTAGAAATACCCATCAATAACCTCTTAACTACAAGGGTGTTCTTCTAACCTGGAATAAATAGACTGCCAGTAGCTAGAATAAAACAAAAAATGAAATTCTTTGACCCAAGAATCATGCGTTGACTTCACTTTCTTCCCTTTATTCGTGTTCTCCACTTTATTTCTTTTTACCTTCGCAAGAGTTTCTTTTGTTTGGGAAATGATTTTACTGATGAAAGGAACGAGTCGGTATGGACATTTATCATTAAACATGGGAAAAATGATATTAAAGATTAGGCAAGGTATCTCCCTATCTTTTATCAGTTGTCTAAGCCCAGGACTGTGTGTGTGTGTGTGTGTGTGTGTGTGTGTGTGTGTGTGTGTGTGTGTGTGTGTGTGTGTGTGTGTGTGTGTGTGTGTGTGTGTGTGTGTGTGTGTGTGTGTGTGTGTGTGTGTGTGTGTGTGTGTGTGTGTGTGTGTGTGTGTGCTTTGCATTTCCTTTTCTCTTTCCCTCATTAACATTGCTGCCATACATCGTTTTTCATTATTTTTTTAGTAGGTATCACTCTCCATACTCTCCCTATGGAACAGACAGAAAAGTAAAATCAGTAGTAGTAGTAGCAGTAGTAATGGTAGTAGTAGTAGTAATAGTAGTAGTAGTAGTAATGGTAGTAGTAGTAGTAGTATCAACAAAACAGCCCTAGTGGAGCCAGCCAACACCACGAGAGGGAGGGAGCAATAGAGACGATACTCCTAAACACGACAAACGGCGTCATCAACCGTGGGATATATGGGGTTGGAACAGAGGATCGTCGGGTTAGCGTTGAAGATAATTATCGTTTTGGTCGGCAGATGGGGCGCAGGGACACAGAACCCCAATATCACCTAATAGAACCTTGCCAGTGGGAGTGTTTGGTGAGGGTTGGATGTTTTTCTCGGCCTCTGTTTTTTTTTCTGTTTTGATCTCTTTTGTAGCTTGATTTTTGTGGTTATTTTATTTTCATCTTTCGCTGGCCTGTTTTTCTTTGTGTCTCTCTGCCTGCCTGTCTCTGCTGTATTGGTTCTGCCACTTCTTTCTTATAAACCTTGATATTTTTTGGTCTCTCTCTCTCTCTCTCTCTCTCTGTCTGATGATGATGATGATGATGACGAAGGTAGTGGTGGTGATGGTGGTATATTCTTCCATTAATTTCACCCCTGTCATCAGTTTTGTTAATGGTCTATCCAAGTCTCACACGTCCCTCTCTTTTTTATGTATCAATGTGGTCAACCCCAGAACCATCCATCTTGTTTTCCTTCCCATCCATCTGTCACCTCGTCCACTCTGCGCTCTCTCTCTCTCTCTCTCTCTCTCTCTCTCTCTCTCTCTCGCTCGCTCTCCTAATCCCTTCGTCCTCATCCTCCCATCTAACACTGCCACCATTATCACTAATCTTCCAATCAACACCTTTTCCCTCCTCCTTTTTTTCTCCTCCGACATCCCCTTCCTTAATCCTGGCTTTCCTTCTTTTACTTCTATTATCCTTCTTTGCTCCTTCTCTCTTATTCTATCTTCCTAACTTTTCTTGTCTCTCACCCTTTATTCCCTTGTAATCTATCTTCATCCTGATCCTCCCCATTGCTTCTCCTTTCTCACTTTCATTTTATCATCCTCGTCTTCTCTCAGCCTTATTATTTCCCTTCGTATCCCTTTACTTCTTACTCTCATCTCTCCACTTCCTAACCTCCTTTTTCCTCTTCCCACTACCTACCCTACCCTCTTCTCTCTCCAAGCCTTCCCTTCTCCCTTCACTCCTCCATGCCCCTCCCTGTCTCACCCCAGTTTCCTTACTGTCCTTCCTCCACTCTCTCCAACCCCTACACTCACCTTACATTCACTCCCATCCCTAATCTTCCTTCCAATCCCTCCAGCCTATGTCTTACCCTTTCATTTATCCATGAGCTTACCTTCTCACATTCATCCCTCTTTCTCTACCCTCCTCCCTCCTCTCTGCGACCCCTCCACTCTCCCTCCTCTCTGTCCACTCTAAACCTTACCCTCCTCCCTTCTATCTCCAATCCCTACCCTCTCCCTCCACTCCTCCACACCCTTCCCTCGTCCCCCACAACCCCCCACTGCCCCTAAAGCCCCCCCCAGATCCTCAGAAATTATCAGCCACACCCCCAAAAAAAAAAATAATGATCAGCGGGAAGGAATGCCGAGCGGTGTGTACATTTTAACTCCTGTGGTATTTAATTACTTCCACGCAGCAGCTTTGTTATTGGCTTCTCCCGCAGTTTCACCCCTCCCCTCCCCCATCCCCTACCTCTCCCCCATCACCCTTAGTTTCACCATCGCACCCTCCCCTCTTCTTCCTCCACAAAGCTATCAATTCTAACATTATCCTTCCCCCCACTTACATCCCCAATTCCCCATCCCGGTCAGTTTCACCCTATCCTCCAACCTCCCCTCCCAGCATCCTTAGATTAACCTTACCCCCTCTTCTTCCCCTTCCACCCCCACCACTATCCGTTTCATCCTCTCCTTCTCAATCCCCTCCCCCGCCATCCAGCATCCTTAGTTTCACCTTATCCCTCCTCTCTCCCCTCTTCACTTTTCTCTAACCAATCAGTTTCAACATCCTCACCTACACCTGTCAGCTTCATCCTCCTCTTCCCCTACCGTCAGTTTCACCAGGTTCCCCCTTCACTCCCCTCCGTTCATCAGTTTCGTTTCCCATCTTTCCCTTAAAGATTCCTTGATTCACTCTCTACCTCTCTTCTTTCCCCACCATTCCTGTTTGTTTCATCATCCCGCCCTCAACCACCCTTCCTCTCCAAATCTGTCAGTTTCATCAGCACTCTCTTTACCCCCTCTTTATCCCCACCTCCTCTTCCCCTCTCCCCCCCATCAGGGTAGTTTCACCAAATTAATATTCTTGGAAGTTGAGCTGATTTTTTCTCTTCGACTTTCCCGGGTTCCTCCAACTATAATACTTTGCATATGAGATCCAGCAGTCGGAATATCGGCACGTTTGGCCCATTCACCCCGATGACGTTTTATATAGTCCATTACTGCTATCTCCAGACGATTTTTTTCTTTAAGCTCCTTCACTCTGCTGACGTAATTCCTGTTGTATTCTTTCTACCTTCAGACGATTTTACTCAGCATTAGGGAGACTTTTCATACGGGAGAGGGGGTTGATGTAGCTTTCATGTTACCCATTCAACAGAACATTAATTTTTAAAGCCAAATAAAATAACTTGTATACAGGAAGAAAAAACGCAAAGACATCATTGGAGATACGAAGAAAAAACGTACATAAAGACATCATTGGAGACAGGAAGAAAAGTGTACATAAAGACATCATTGGAGACAGGAAGAAAAGTGTACATAAAGACATCATTGGAGACAGGAAGAAAAGTGTACATAAAGACATCACTGCAGATAGGAAGAGAAACGTACATAAAGACATCACTGGAGACAGGAAGAACAACGTACATAGACATAAAACGTACATAAAGACATCACCTGAGATAGGAAGAAAAACGTACATAAAGACAGAATTGGAGATAGGAAGAAAAACGTACATAAAGACATCATTGTTCTGAAGTGGTTAAACCCTTCTAAGCAATAATCTCTTCTTTTGTGGTTTACTCCTGCTTCTACCAGACGGTTTTCCTCAGCTTAGGACGTTAATGAAGGCTTTATCTACCCAAGCTTAAAGAAATCGTCAGGTCACAAAAATAAAACAGAAAAGAAAAGAAAGCAAAATTACTGTATTGGATTGAAAGACTTAATCGGCGTAATTGGTTTTCACAGTCCACTCAAAAAATAAATAAATAAATAAATAAATAAATAACCCTAAAAAATTAGTGTTAAAACGCTCTCGATCTGGTTAAAAAAAAAAATGGAGGGATGTGATTTTTATTTTCGACTTTTTTTTTCTTAGGTGGGACGTTTCCATATCGTAATTTTGACATCGGGTAATTATTTAATGCACCCGAGCGCCGATACACCGATGAAATTACTTGGAACGAAAAATAATTGTACAAATAATTAAATGGCGTGGCTCCGTTTTTTGTGCGAGTGATTCTGACCTTGTGGGAGTACCTAATATATTTCGAAAAGAGTTCTATTATTATTATTATTATTATTATTATTATTACTACTACTACTACTATTACTATTACTTCTACTATTACTACCACCACCACCACTATTATTGTTATTATTATTATTATTATTTTTACTCTCATTTAGCAATTACTGTACCTAATTATATTTATTTTTTTAAACGGCTAGCTGAACGGATTTCTTGAACTAAGAAAACAGCAACAGATGAAGTTCTCACGAAATGATAAATAATGGGAAAAGGAATACAGACTTGGATTTTATTATTAGTAGATTATGATAAATGAATTTAATATTACGTGATGTTAAAATTAATATGGTGGATGAAGTTAATATTAGCGGATATTAACATTATAATGAGTTGAACCTTTGATTATTTAACATGAAAAAATCAAGAGAATCAAATAAAGTGAAACAGTTAATACCGTGAATCATATTTATAGCGAAATTAATAATCTGAAAGCACAGAGATTCAGAAGTTACTTAAAACACGAAGGAATATAAGAAAACAATTTATAAACAGTACATAACACTATAAAACCATCAAAATAAAACAACCAGACACAAATTCCCAAAACTGTAAAATGATAATTAGAATAAAATTATCGAAGTTGGTAAAAAGCACGACCTCAAAGGAAGACAAATAGACACACGTACACAAGTGGCGAAGAAAAAGAGAAGAGAGCAAGAGGGGACAAAAAAAAAAAAGAGCAAAAACAGTAGGGTCGAGTAGCCTTAGAGGAGCAAGAAAGGAGATTCGATACACACCACGATCCCAAGAGGTTTTTACCCCTCTACTCCCCCTCCCCTGATTCCCCTCTTTCCCCTCTCCTCTTCTCGTCTCCCCCTCCCCTCTATATTCTCTATCCCCACCTCTTTACCTCCCCCCCCACCTCTCTCTCCTCCTCTCTCTTCTTACTTTCTATCCTCCATTTACTATTCCTTCTTCCCCTCTGCTTCCTCATTTTACCCTTCCCTCTTCCGTCATCTTCCAACCTACTATACCTCCACTATCTTTCCACCTCTGTCTCCCCTCCCCTCTACTCTCTCTCTCTCCCTCTCTCCCATCCCTGATTTACCCTTTCCTAATTACCCCCCCCCCTTCTCCATCTAATCTCTCCTTCCCCTCTCTACCTCATGTTTGTTTCTTTTCCACACCTCTCCTCTTCCTCATTTACCTCCCCTTTCCACAAACTCCTCTAGTCTTGTCTCCTCTCCGTTCCCTGTTTTCCCCTCTCCTTCTAATCGTTTCTCCTTGCCCCTGTTTCTTCTCTCCCCTCTCCCGCACCCTCTTCTACCTCCATTTCCCTTTCTCTTCACTCCACTGACACACCTTTCTTTCTCCTCTGCCACCCTTTCCATCATCTATCCCCTCTATTTTCCTTTCAGCCCCCCTCCCTTCCATCTCAGTTTCCCCTTCCTCTATCCTCTCCCTCGTCTCTTCTCCTCGCCTGCCACTCTTTTCGACTTCTTTCCTCTTTCCTTACATTCCGTTTCGTTTCGCTATTCTTAGTTTCCATTTCCTACTCTGAGTTTTACGTCTTCTTCTCTCTTTGTTCTTCTTTCCTTTCTGGCTCCCCTCCTTCTTTGTCTTGTTTTTTATCTTTCTCTGATTCGCACTTCTCTCCCATTCTCTCTTTTTTACAATTTCAGGCCCCTCCCCCCCGCTCTCCCTCCTTCCTTCCCTCCATCTCTCTCTCTCTCTTTCTCTCCCCTAAAGCCCCCCTTGTCCACCTTCCCAAAACTTTTCCTCCTCTCCCTCCTCACCCTCCCTCCCTGTCTCCCTCTCTCCCTTCCTCCTATTTCTCTCTCCCTCCCTCCCTCTCCCCTCTCCTTCTCTCCCTCCCTCCCTCCCCACCGGCACAAGTCTAGAGGGACGACCAACAGATCACCACCAATTTGTCCTTCTCACTCCTCACCCCAGCTAACTACACACCCACTCACTCACTCACTCACTGGCTTTTATTCTCCCACTTTCTCACTAATTCAGTCATTTTGTCCTCATTCCTCACCCCAGCTAACTATACACCCACTCACTCACCCACACACCCATCCACTCACTCACTCACTCTCAGTTCTCTCTCATTTATTCCTTTTGCCCTCCCCACTCCTCAACTCAACTAACTAGACATCCACTCACTCACTCACTTACTCATTTACTCATTCACTCACTCACTCTCACTCACTCATTCATTCACTCACTTACGCTCAAGCACTCACTCACATTCACTCACTCAATTACATGGTTTATATCCAGTCTCTTTAATTCACTCACTTGCCAAAGTCTTTCACTTTCCTATTCACTTGACTGATCTGTATACTACACTGCTGCGTTTGTTAACCCACTCGCTCACTTCTCTCTCTCTCTCTTTCTCTCTCTCTCTCTCAACTGACCTGTTTTATACCGTGTCGTTTTTCTACTCGTGTATGATTCTCTTTCTCACCCACTCATTCACTGAACTGCTCTTTTTTTGCCACTTTTTTTTTTTTCAGTCCTCTCTCACTTGCTCAATCTCTCTATTGCTGTGTTTTATATTTCCTTTATTTTCTCTCACTTTCTCACTCGCTCACTCCATCAAATGCTTATTATTTTTTTTCACACGTTTTTACCCCCCCCCTCTCTCTCTCTCTCTCTCTCTCACAGTTCCATCGTTGTTCATTTCTCTCACTCATTCACTCACTCACATTTGCTCGGCCAGTTTTTTTTTTCATACAGGCTGTCCGCTAATTCAGTTTCTGTTTCATTCTTACTCGCTCGCTTTCATTCTCTTACTTTCTCAATTTTCTTACATACTCCTCTCCTCTGTTATTTCACCCATTCGTGCTCTCTCTCTGTCTCTGTTTCTGTTTCTGTCTGTCTGTCTGTCTGTCTCTCTCTCTCAAGATTTTTTCCTATCTCGCTTTTTTTTCCTTAAATCAGACAGTACTAAATCATACACCCAAGTTACTCTCTCATTACCTTCATTTCCCTCAATTCCATCCCCCTGCCTTCTCTTTTTGTAATTCTATTTCTTTCATTCCATTTTCTGCATTTTTTTTACTCGCTTTTTGTCACGTTTTTAACACATTTAAGACCATACAATATATATATATATATTTTTTAGCAGAAAGTGAGTCATAGGAGCTGAGTTTTATCTGTATTTTTTTTTTTAATCTTTCAGTATGTTTTATTAATGCTCTTCCATTTCTTCTCCTTTGGTTTCCTTTCTTTTCCTTTTTCTCTTTCTTTTTTCTCTTTTCACCACTTTTACTCCTTCTAAACGTCTTTCATGTCTCTTTCTGTCAATTTCTTCTTTCCATTCAATCTCCAATTCCATTTCACACTCTTTTCCATGACACCATTTTCTTTCCTTTTTCCTTCTTGTTCCTCTTTCCTTTTAGTCTTCTCTCTCTTCGTCCGTTTCTTAATTTTCTTCCCTTCATTCCTTTCCTTCCTGTTCCTCTTTCCTTTTAGTCTTCCCTCTCTTCCTTCCTTTCCATCTTGCTCCTCTTGGCTTTCATTCTTCTCCCTCCTCTTTCCTTTCCTTCCGGTTCCTCTTTCCTTTTAGTTCTCCCTCTCTTCCTTCCTTTCCATCTTGCTCATCTTTCCTCTTATTCTTCTCTCTTCTTCCATTCCAAATCCCTTTCTCTTCCTTTCTCACACTCTTTACAAACGTACCCTGATAGATTAATAAGAATCCAAGACCACGAATGACTCCAGTGCATGATATCTTGGGTTAATAAGAGCCTACACACACACACACACACACACACACACACACACACACACACACACACACACACACACACAGAGCATTCCATCATGGTACATGACTGTGTGGTAGTGGTTATGGAAGAAGGGGAAGTGTGATAGTGTGGTGGGTTGGTTTGAGGTTGGTGGGGGTGAGGGGTGGAAGTGGTAGTGTGCTGGGTTGGTTTGAGGGGGCCTGAGGGTGGCGGGGTGGCAGCGGGGATACTGGGGTGCTTGGGTGCGGTTGTGGTGTAGTAGTATAGTAGTGTTGGTGGTAGACCCTGCGTAGTAAATGGTTTCCTGGTGTACAGGAAACCATTTGGCTTGTCACACAGTGTAGAGTCACCCATAGGCAGAAGGAAGAGGAAAGAATGAGGGAAAGAAAGACAGACGAAGGAGTGTAAAGTCACACAGAGAAATACATACCAAGAAAATACCACATATACAGAAATACAAGCCATGAAAATACCACACATACAGAAATACATGCCAAGAAAATACCACATAATTATATAGAAATACAGTACATGTCAGGAAAATACCACATATACAGAAATACGTGCCAAGAAAATACCACATATACAGATATACATGCCAAGAAAATACCACATATACAGAAATACATGTCAGGAAAATACCACATATACAGAAATACATACCACGAAGGAACTATAAAGAGATTTTCTTTGACCTACTGTACCAGATCTGAAGTCTTAAATTCGTCATCTTAGAAGACTCCTTTTCTTCAGTTATTTTATCTCAATATTCTCTCATATATGGGAAAGGGGTTTGTGAGTTGAAGGGAGGACAGCCAGATGATGGGGAAGAGGGCGACATGGGGGGGATTTGTTTGTGACCACCCTTTACGGGATAAAGGCTATAGACTGACTGACAGATAAACAGGACAGATAAAAGGATAGAGACAGAAAGACAGACAGACGGACAAGTAGAAAGACAAAAAGAAATGCAGGTACATAGAAAGACAGCTGCCTTTTATATAAACTTATAAATAACATACATGACGATATCAGAATAACACAGACAGACATAAACGAGTAAGGAGAAGGTGTTACAAATATTCCGAAGCCAACCAACGACGACAAATATAAAGGTGGTGTGACAGACAAAGGGTGGCAATAATACCAGTAATACCAGTGCGAATACCATGGGGTGTATTTTAGCGCCATCCGTCACACGATGGAGAAGGGATTTTATTTTATCTTTATTTATTTATTTATTTTTTTATTCTTTGGTGCAACACTGTGGGCCGCGTGAACTGCATGTTGGTAAGTGATAAGGAAGGTGGGTTGGTGTCAGCTTTTTTTCGTGCTTTATCTAGTTTTAATTTTCTTTTCAACTGGAACTATGTAAATTTAATCCATATGATGGCCCCTCATTTTCCATTTTCTTCCTTGATGTCTATGGATGATTTATAGTCTGCTTAGGAAATATATCTCGTATTAATGTACAAATATTTTCGTTTATACAGTAATTATTTACTCCAAAACTAAATAAGAGTGAATATTACAGTAAGAAAATACGACCAAATACGAAGACAATTCTGATAACAGTTCACTTTTATGGAGACTTATTTGCTACAAAACTTATCTGATATCTTTCATGAATTCTTCCCCTGAAAACTCAACACCTTATCTTAAAACACAGACCCTCTAAGAACTTGTGATTTTTAACTTAAGCTGAAAAAAACAGTCACGGGTAAGCATATAAAATGACGCCATCGTACTTTAAAAAAAAAAAAAAAAAAAAAAAAAAAAAAAGGCAAGCGTATGATACTGTTCTGAAAAATCTATATGCACTGAATCCTCCAAATTTTCGTATATGAAAGCCAGGTCTCCAAAGATGTTCTAGACACGTAAAATGGACATGTAGCTTCGTTTCTAAAGCATAATAATTCGTGAGACTATAGAAAGACAACGAATTACATCGCCAGAGAGTAACATAAATAAGGACCTCACGGTATTCGTTAATCACTGTACTAACGAAACGAGACACAGAACGTTACCAAATTTTCCTCCCAGCCACGTAAGGCCTCGAAAGACGTGTTTAGCAGCTCAGACACGTGAAGGGGACGTGGGGTTTAACTTGTGGTCTCCCCCCTTTGTTAAACCTCCAGAGCACAGTTTAGGCTGGAGTTGTACATGGGAGACTCGAACTTGGTGTGTGTGTATGTGTGTGTGTGTGTGTGTGTGTGTGTGTGTGTGTGTGTGTGTGTGTGTGTGTGTGTGTGTGTGTGTGTGTGTGTGTGTGTGTGTGTGTGTGTGTGTGTGTGTGTGTGTGTGTACATGGTGGTCACTTGTCGCGTCTGGCTCCTCATCTTTATCCACCTCCTCCTCCTTTTCCCACCTCGTTTTGGCCTTTCTCTTCTCCTTCTTCCCTCATCCACCTTCTCTTACTTTCCCTTCTCGTTCACTTTCTTCTCTTGCCCATCCTCCTACTCCTTCGCATTCTTCTCTACTCTACTCTCTCCTTTCTCTTATCCCTCCTCCTTTTCCTTCCCTTCTTTCTCGTATTTTTTCTTCCTTCCTTTTCTCATTCTCCTTTCTTCTCTTATTCTTTCTCTCCACCTCCGTCTTCTCCAGCCTAGTGTCATTTTTCCCACTTCCCTCTCTTTTAATTTCTTCTACTCATTATAATCTTCCCTCATCTTTCCTCTCTTCTTTCTCTCCCCTCACTCCTTTCTCTTTTTCTCCCCCCATCTATTCTTATCACCGCCCTCTCTCATCTCATTCCATCAATCCTTTTTCATCTTTTCCTTCTCTGCCCTCTCCTCTTAACACTTCCCTCCCCTCATCTCATCTCACTTTTTTCTCCTCTCAGTTCTTCTCACTATCCTCTTTCATTTTCTCCCACTCCATCCTCTCTTCTTCCCACTCCCCCCCCCTCACCACTCCTCAAAATTCCCTCCCCTCATCTCTTCTCACTGTCCTCTCTCCTCTCTTTCCCTCCCTCCACTCCACCTCCTCCCCTCCTCCCCCCCCCCCACGCCGGGCCTATATTGACTAAGGATCATTGGGATTCCAAGGGGCGTCTCCGGAGAGCCAGACCAACTGACCATCAGGAAGCCAAGAGGAGGTGGAGACAAGAGGCAAGAGGGGGCAGGAGGGGGAGGGAGAGATGGGAGGTAATGAGGCAGGGGAGGAGGGGAGAGAAGGAGGGAGGGAAGGGAAGAATGGGGGAGAGTGCTAGGAGGAGGAGAAAGGAAGGGGAGAGGGGTAGACACAGCTGAGGAAATAAATAGTGACATGAGAAACAGGGAGAAGGAAGGGAGGTAATGAGGCGGGGGAAGGGGGGGTAAAGGGAGGGAGACGGGGAATAAAGAGGGGGAGAGGGAGAGAAAAAGTTGATGAAATAGGTGGAGACAAGTTAAAAAGGGAGAGGGAAGGAAGGCACTGAGGTGGAGGAAGGGGGAGAGGGAAAGTTGGGGAGGGGAATAAAGGTAAGGAGATGGGGGGATAAAGAGAGGGAAAGGGGGAATACAGCTGATGAAATAGGTGAAAACAAGTGAAGAACGAAGAAGGGAGAAGGTGGAGGAGGAGGTTAGGGGGTAGAGATGAGGAGGAAGACGGGAGGGGGAAATGGAAGGGAAAGGGGGAACAGAGAGGAAGAGGGGAGGTACAGATGATGAAACAGGTGAAGACAAGAGGCAGAGGGAAAAGGGAGGGAGGGGAAAGAGTGAGAAGAGAGGTAATGAGGTGAAGGGAGGGGAGAGACGGGGAGATGGGGAAGGTAGCAGAGGGGGGAATAAAGAGAGGGAGAGACAGAGGGAGTGTGCGACAGAGGGGGAAACATTTGATAAAATAGGTGGAGACAAGAGAAGGAGGGAGGTAATGAGGTGAAGGAAGGGAGAGAGGGAGAGGATACTGTGACAGGAGGGGGAGCAAGGGAGGAGGAGGAGGAGGGGATAAATGAAGGGAGAGGGGGAGATGCATTTGATGAAGTAGCTGGAGACATGACGATGAGGGGGAGAAGGAAGGAAGGAAGGAAGGAAGGCAATGAGACTGAGGGAGGGGATGTGGGGGAAGGAGGGAGGAAAGGAAGAAGCAAATAGGGGAGAGCTGTAGGATGGAGAGGGAGGAAAGTACAGAACAGGGGAGAGTAACAGAGTGGAAGGAAGGGAATGAAATGGGAAGGAATGAACAAAGGCATAAAAATAGCAGTATGATGGGGAGGAGGGGAAAGATAGGGGAGAGGAGGAAGAAAAAAGAGTAAGGGAGAGTATTCAGATTGGGAGGGAGGGAAGAGAGGAGTTAACTCAGTGAAATAGGTGAATACAAGACAAGGTGAGAAAAGGAAAGAAAAGGGGGGGGGGAGAGTGGAGAGACTAATAGGAAGAGAGTTGTTAGAGTGAGTCTGAGCGATGGAGACAGTTCATGAAACATACGGAGACGAGAGAAGGGAAGGAAGTGAGGCAGGCTGAAGGAGAAAATGTTTATGGGAGGGAGTCACGTAAGAAGAAGAGAAAAATAAAAAAGCTCATGAAAGAAAAATACAAAATAGATTGACAAATAACGTACAAATAATGATGAGGAAAACTAATAAACAAAGACCACGGGGAAAAAAAAGGGGCAAAAAAGAGGAAGAAAAAGGGAAGGACAAAAAGTTACTGAAAGAGAGATGGAAGCAAAGAGGGCAGGAAAAAATGGATAAAGAAGATAACGAGACTGCACGCTGAATTAAAGAGCGCTATTTTTTTTTTTAACTAAATAAAGGAAGTACGCATAAAGATTAAGGGCAAGGAGAAAAAATAAGGGAAAGAGAAAAGATCACGAAATAAAAGCTAAAATAAATCCTAATATGAAAGACAGAAGAGAAAGAGCACTGATAGAAATAAGTGATAAGAATGAGAAAATAGGAAATGAGAGAGAAGGAATGAAAAAAGCCGATTAAAGATAAACAATAGCATTATAAATAAAGTTGAGGTGCAGGAAGAGAGAGAATACTGATATAGGACAGGTAGTAGTGATGAAGGTCAGGATCAAAACTAATAGAATGGAAAAAAAAGTTATAAAAAAAAAAAAATCGGGGAAAAAACGATGGACTCACGAACCATGCTGAAAATAGAGAGAGAGAGAGAGAGAGAGAGAGAGTGTGTGTGTGTGTGTGTGTGTGTGTGTGTGTGTGTGTGTGTGTGTGTGTGTGTGTGTGTGTGTGTGTGTGTGTGTGTGTGTGTGTGTGTGTGTGTGGATAGGAGGGAGCGTTCAGGCAGGAAGGGAGAGGGAAGAGAGGAGAAAGGGAGGAGAAAGGAAGGTGAGTAAGAGGAAGGAAGTGAGGAAGAGAGGGAGTGTGAGGAAGGGGGGAGGGAGGGAGTGGGAGGGGAGCAGGAGTGGGCCGAGAGGAAAAGCGGAGTAAGGAGAGGCAGGGAGGGATTGGGAGAATGAAGAGGAGTGAGAGGAGGGAGGAAGTGGGGAGGTAAGGGAGGAGGAATGGAGCAAGAGGGGGAGGTGAGGGAGGGAGGAAGGGAGCCCCAAACCCTAATAAAGGAATGAGTGGAAAAGTGGGAATGTTTTACAGCTCGAGGGAGGGAGGGAGGGAGGGAGGGAGGTAAGGACAGACGGGAGGGAGAGGAGGAGGAAGAGAGGAAAGGACACGAGAGAGTGAGAGTGGGAGGGAGTGAGACAGGGAGGAAGTGGGAGAAAGGGATGAAATAAAAAGGGAGAGGGGGATGAAAGATAGGGCGAGAGAGGGATGAAAGGAAGAGGGAGAGAAGAAGGTAGGTAAAGATTAAGGGAGGAGGCCGGGGAAGGAACTGGGAAAAGTGAGGAGGAGAAAAATAGGGAGGGGAAGGGAGAAGGAAAGAAGGAGGGTGAAAGGAGAGAGATTGATAGGAGGGAAAAGGAAGGGAGGAAGGATGCGTGATGGGAAGGGAGAAGGGAAGGGGCAATGGAGGGTGATGGGGAGGGAAAAATGAGGGAGGATGGGAGAGTGAAAGAGAGGAAATGGGGAAGAAGGAAGGGAGGGTGATGGGGAGCGTAAAAAGATAGAGATGTAGGGAGGGAGGGAGGGAGCTGGGGAGTTAAACTGGGAGAGAGAGGGGAACGGTGCTTGGGTGGGAGTGAGGGAGGGAGGGGAAAAGTGAGGGAGTAGAGGGGACGGCGAGGGAAAGAGGGAGAAGGGGAGGGGAAGACGGAGAGTGAGGGAGCAGAGGGGAGAGAGAGGGAAAGAGGGAGGGAGGGAGGGAGGGGAGCAACCTGATTGATCGCTCGCTACCAAAGAACTGTTCTTGAAAAGTAAATAGACTGACAGGAGGAAGGGAGGGAGGGAGTTGGAGGAAAGAGGGAGGGAGGGAGGGAGGGACTAGGGAGGTAAAAAGGGTGAAATTAAGTTGCGTATTCGTGTTCTAAACCAGCCCAGTCTTCTTTTGCACCGAATATCTGTCACTCAATATTCCTTTACGGGATTATTACAGTATGGAGAAGAGATTATTTTGGCCATTTACTACTAACAAAACGTTGTGACGATGTAAGAGATACCTGAGTAAACTTAAAGAGTCAGGGAAACATATAATTATCTATAACTTACACGATAAAGAAATTAAATACAGCTAGATAATCGGTAAGAAATAGAAAAGCTTTTAGAAGGAAGGTGTGAAATGGTGAAGAAAACAGAATAGTATACGGAGGGTGAAACAGGGGGGTACTAATGAAAAAGTACCGTAGAGAGAGAGAGAGAGAGAGAGAGAGAAAGAGAGAGAGTGTCCTGTGCAAGACCAGATCTTCTAGGAGGGAAAGTGATATCCAGATAGTGACAGCCCAAGGAGGAGACAGAGAACAGATAGAAAGACAGTGAGAGAGTAGATAGAATGACAGGGGAAGGAACAGACAGGCACTAAGCAACAGCACTATCCTCCATTAACAGTTATTGATCATATGGTCATTGAAACTCCCTCGGGGAACTGGGCCCCTAATTTTGACCCTCCCTTCCCTTTTCCTCCCTTCTTTTCTCCTTTTCCTCCCTCCCTTCCTCCCGCTTCCCTTTTCCTCCCTCCCTCCTTTCCTTTTCCTCCCTCCCTCCCAACCTACCTCCCTCTTTCCTTTTCCTCTTTCCCTCTCATCTTCCTTTCTTTTCCTCTCACTTATTCCTATACCACACTCTCACCTTCTCCCTCCTCTTCCTTTTATTTTCCTTTCCTTGCTTCCTGTACCACCCTTTCTTTCTCACTCCTCCTCCTCTCTTTTTCCACTCTCTCTCTCTCTCTCGCTCTCTCTCTCTGAATAAAGTGTAGGAGTCTTGTTCTCTTCTCACTGCACTCCTTTCAGTCTCTGCTTCCCTTCCAATCATTTATTTTTCATTTCTATTTTCAGCCAATTCTCTTCCAGGTCTCCATTTGCCTAGTTTCCCCTGCCTTTATCCTTTTAAGTCTCTCTCTCTCTCTCTCTCTTGCTGGCCACCACGCCCTCTCTCCCGACCACCCACTCTCCTCTTTTTCTCTCACTTTACTTCTCTCTGTTTTCCCAGTTTCCATCGTCACTCCTTTCTTCTTCTCTCACTCTCCATTTCTCGACTTCCTCTCTCTCTCTCTCTCTCTCTCTCTCTCTCTCTCTATATATATATATATATATATATATATATATATATATATATATATATATATATATATATATATTGTACCTTACATTCTCAGCCCTTTCACCAACTCGGTATCTCGATTTTATCATACTTCACTTTCCACTCTCTCCTTCCATTTCACCCCCCTCCTCTCTCTCTCTCTCTCTCCACCCTGCCTCTTGCTATCCACCACACCCTCAGCACTCCCCTCCATCCTAATTTCCTGTCGCTACTCAATTGTTCAACACCGGAGAACCCACCATTTTAGCATTGTGTTCCTTGCCCACCAAAACTACCCAACCAAAACCCAGCCCAAACCAGCACACACACAGGCCAATTCACAGAGACAGGGGATACTATTTCAGTTTTTAATCTCCAATATACCTTTTTTTTCCGACACTCCTTCGCTGATAGGTGACAGACAAAGGGATGTGTGTATTCTCGTTGGATTTTGGAGACTCGCAACGCCACTCCTCTACAGACTTAATTTTGTATGGCAGCCTTCACTTTAATATTCCTGTATGTTACTTATTCTTACTATGACATACCAAAGAATGCCAAGGTGCATTACGCAAATCACTAACGAATATTTGCTACGAACTTGATGCGGATAAACAGGAGAGATTATCAAGGTGCACTACGCAAAATGAATCGCTCAAGAAGAGCTGTTTGGAAGTCGATATAGAAAACATAGGGGACAATAATGTGTGATATGGAAAATTAAACGGTCAAGAGGAGGGATCACGAGGCTTCCCTTGCAAATTAAACATGAGCCACTGAGACGCCTTCTTTTTGGTTTGTGACAATAGCATTAACTAATGATAATGACACTGATTACCTTTAGTGATGAGTGTAATGCTAATGATAAAACGATGAGAAAACGACCTGTTGTAGTGAAGAGGTTAGGATTACTGCCACCATATCCGTCATCACCATCATTATCATCCTCATCAGTATTATCATCACCATCCTTACCAACATGATCATCATTATCATTATTATCACCATCACCATCATTATCCTCATCATTATCACCATCATCATTAACATCATCACCATCATCAATAATAAGAATTAGGAACAATCAACCCTAGTAACCCGTTCAGCCTGAGGACCATCTTTTAGTTCCCTCTCTGTACCACCTGACTGTCTTAATTAGCTTGAAGGAGAGAGAGTTTTTTAGGAGTAAAATATATTCGTCTGGAAGTGACAAGAATACATTATAAAGGACGCCCTCGTGGTGAAGTGGTTAAGTTTTCCAGGGGTACAGTTAGGGGTCAAGAAATAACAGACTGGGAAATAACAGAATGACATGAGGCAGAGTTAAAAATAATGGCGATAAAAATAATGAACTGGGAATAACAGAGTGGCATTCAGAGGAGTTGGAAATAATGGTGGGAAATAATTGACGGGTAATGGGGCAGGGGAGATGGAAATAACTGATAACAGAAATAACAGAGGGAAATAAAAAACAGGTAATGGGTCAGTGGAGCTGGAAATAATGGATAATAGAAATAACAGGGGGAAATAATAGACGGGTAATGGGGCAGAGGAGTTAGAAATAATGGATAATGGAAATAATACAGGTAAATAACAGAGTGGCGCGATGCGGTGGAGTTAGGGACCTTTACCGTACACCATCAGTTCTGTCAGAGTTAATAAACTAATGATCCCCCTACAAATCCCCTGCTTAGATTCCCCTCGCTCTCGTTTTTTACTCTCTCTCTCTCTCTCTCTCTTATCAATCTTTCTTTCCCCACCGCCTCCATTCCTTTGCACTATCTACATCTTTTTCATTCCTTCCTCTCTCCCCTCTCCCTTTCTCCCTCCTCCTCTCCTTCCTTCCCTCCTTGCTATCACTCCTTTTCTCTCCACGACCATCTCCATTCCTTTGATCATTCTACATTCTACATTTTTCTTATCCTATCCTTCCTCCCAGTTTATCCTCCCTCTCTCCCTCCTTGCCATCACCCCTTTTCTCCCCACCACCACCTCCATTCCACATCTTTCTTATCCTCTTTCCTACTCCACCCTCCCTCTCTCCCTCACATCCCTCTTCCTTCCCTCCCTCGTTCCCTCCCTCCTTGCCATCACTCCTTCTCTCCCCACCGCCACCTCCATTCTGGGCTTGAGCCTCTCTCGACGGCGCTATCCAGTTGCACTTCAAACTCTTCAGTCAATCACTTACCCCCTCTACACACCCTCGCCCGAAGACACTCGAGTTTCCATGTAAATTCAATTAAACAACGCGACCTTTTCTCTCTCTCTCTCTCGAATTATCCCCGACAGCAGACGTGTTTTTAAATCGGTTCTTCGGTAGATTAAGTTTTTCTTCCTGCGTGGTCTGTCTGGCCTTGATGGCGAAATAAGTATGCTAGGAGAAAAACGCGCAGGAAATTGATAGATCGGTTCTCTGTTTTCTTTCTCACCTCCTTCCTTCCTTCCTCCCTCCCTCCCCCCCTCTCTCTCTCTCAGGCCGCCCTCTTGATTATGAAGGCTCGATCTACTTCAGTGTGCCTCTTAGTTCACCTCCCCCCTCGCTTTTCTTTTCACTTTCCCCCCTCTTGTCCTGCCCTCTTGTAGTCCCCCATTTCTCCTCTTTTTATGCCTCTTCTCTCCTTACTTCCCACGATTCCTCTTTAGTTTCCTCTCTTTTCTTTCCCTCTCTTCTATCTTGACATTTCTATTTTATTCTTCATCTTTTTCCAATACTTCATTCTCTTAACCCCTTTTCTCTCATATTTTCACCTTTTACCCTCTTTTATTTATTATATTTCCCTCCTTCACATTCATTCATTCTCTCCCTATACTTCCTTCTCTTCTTCAGGTCTTCATCTCTCTCTCTCTCTCTCTCTCTCTCTCTCTCACACACACACACACACACACACACACACACACACACACACACACACACACACACTTCTGGAACCAGGGAATAACTTTTTCTATTAATATTAAGGTCGGATCACCTCGTTGGGTCCGTGGTCTGTGTATCGATGAACCTCTCTCTCTCTCTCTCTCTCTCTCTCTCCTGGCCCGCTTCGTTAGTGTCAGATAGAGATGAAAAGATGAGGGTACTTACGAACAACAGAAGACTCACTCACCCACCATCACTACCGCAAGTCCTTCGTCCCCCTCTCATCAGGTTGCCAAAAAAAGGGGGGGGGGGGTTGTGGGGACAGCTTACCTAGAAAAAGAAAAGAAAATGGAAAAATTAGTCACATGATGGACTTGTGAGGAAGTTTACCAAGGATGAGAGAAAAAAGGGAAAGAATATGCCAAATTCTGTGTGTGTGTGTGTGTGTGTGTGTGTGTGTGTGTGTGTGTGTGTGTGTGTGTGTGTGTGTGTGTGTGTGTGTGTGTGTGTGTGTGTGTGTGTGTGTGTGTGTGTGTGTGTGTGCGCGCGACAACCTTAAAAGAAGGGTTCTCTCTCTCTCACTCTCAATGTGAAAATGTGTCTTAAAACCTATCCCTAATGAGAAATACATATTTACCTGTTTACGTGTTAGAGTATACCTTCACCTATCCAGCTGAGTTTCCTTACATCTTTACTCATCTTCTTATCTATCTACCTGAGCCTAATTACCTATTCCTTCCTTCCTACCTGTCCATTTATCCATGTACGTTTCTTATACTTATTCACCCACATCCCCTACTGTACCAAACTTCATATACCTATTTCCCTACCTACAGGGTCTTCTAACAATCATTTTATCGTGAAAACTGTTGATGCCACTACAATAGGTGCTTCATGTATAACTATATGCAAACTAACTGACATATGCAAATGAACAGTGCACCATGGCGAGATAAATAGCTCAAAACGATAAGGGAATACGAACAATGGATACGTCCTACTAGCAAAGTAATAATAATAATAATTATAAAGAACAATAATAAAGATAACAACAATAGTCGTATCAATACCAATAATATATAATAATAATAATAATAATAGTTAATAATAAAATAATAATAATAATCACATTCTTGTTCCACTAGTTTTGCTCTGATCCTTCAAAGATTATTTTACTGATACCAAAGTTCCTCCAAATTAGAAAAAAAAAAAAAACATCAACCACACCTACAAATCAAAACCACCTATTCCCACAGAGATTATCAACCTGAGTCCTCCTCCCTTCAATTTGCCTCCACTGGTTGATGGAAGGATGTAGGGGGAAAAAAATCACTTATAAAAACACCAAAGCGGAACCAGACGCTATGTGAGAAAAAATTGGAAATGACGGATGACGGTATAATGGTTCATGTAAGATTTCTATTTCCCTTTCCGGCCCTCTTCGCTATGTTGGCTTCTTTCACATCCGGGCCAAAGTTGCCATTTAGTTTCACGGTTAAAGACACTGCACTTCCCTTCCCTTCATCCTTCTTTCCTTCCCTGCCCTTCACTCTTCTTTCCTTCCCTGCCCTTCACTCTTCTTTCCTTCCCTGCCCTTCACTCTTCTTTCCTTCCCTGCCCTTCATTCTTCTTTCCTATTCTGTCCTTCTTTTTTCCTTCTCTTCCTTTTTTTCCTTTCCCTTCCCTTCCTTTCCTTTTCCTTCCCTTCCCATCCCATACCTTCCCTTCCCTTTACGCTCTACTCCTTGTCTTTTCTTCCCTTACCATCCCTTTGCATTCTTCCCCCCCCCCTCCCCTCCCATCTCATCCCTTCTCGCCTCGTCGCCACCTCCTCAGCATTCCTTACCTTTGCACACCTGAACGGCTATATAGTACCCCTCCCCCTTAAACTCATACAGCCTGGGAAGATTTGTTTTATCTATGCTAACACCTGACGACTTTATTTAGCTTTGGAGAGAGCCGTTAGATTTTCATGGAGATCGCTTCTAATCCATTAATTTTGATACGTCTCCTAAATTCTATATAAAATCGCTGGAAGTAGCAAAAATGAAAAATAAGACGACACCGTACTAGATTGGTCCATTCATTCATTACAGTGATTTTTTATATACGGTATATACTTTATTCTCGCTACTTCCAGTGGCAGGGGTAAACCAGCTCTGCTGTCGGGCCCTGCTGCGGATGTCATTGATTGCATTGCGCGGTTGACCCTTGTGCGGTGTGGTGTGGTGAGGATCTGTCCGTTCTCCCCTTTGGGGCTAAGATGCGAATGAATGTGTTTGAACGGATGAGTAAATGGGGAGTGTGTCGTCCTGTCTCGGATACTTCCCTTTCCTTGGGGGAAAGTCTATCTATCTATAGATAGATAGATAGACTTCCAGATTTTTTTTTTTTTTTTCCAAGAAACACCCTCTTGCTGTAAATGGGTTAATAAGGGCTATACCTCATCCCTATAGTTTGTAACCCCTGTCGTCACCTGAACGAAATCGTGTGGTAACTTCAGGAATATCACAAAAAATCGTCGCCGTAGTGAAAGGATTTTAGATTCATTTCTTATTCTTGCACACCTCCCACGCTAAGCACACACTTCAGCCAGCCATATATATATTTCCTTTTCTGGTGGTCACAAGAATGATATATCAAAATGCGTCATTGCAGTGGTGAATTAATGTACCATATACAAATGCATTATATCAGAACATTTTTTTTTTCACCTTATCACGCACACATAAATACTCGTCTAACCCTACTACACCTCATTCTAACAAGTTTCCCATCCTAGCACACACAGACATAAGCACTCCTCTCTATCACGCTTTTCACACCAGTACATTTTCCCACCTCAACACAACCTTCAAGCCGACAGACCCAGAAGACAAAGCACCCTCTTCCTCTTGACATCGCCCTCAATACTTACACACTTATACCCCAGTCGCTTCCCACACCTACACACTCTCACCCCGACGCACTCTCATTCCTGCATAGTCTCACCTCGACACACACACACTCACTTCAACACATTCTTCCACCACCACACTCTCATATCAACACACTCTTACTTCAACACACTAATTTCACACACTTGTATGAGAATTCCACAGGCTTCCCACCTCAACCCACTCTCATCCAAACAAATATACTCTCACTCGGACAAACACACTCTCACTTAACACATTCCCACCTCAACACACTCTCACTCGGGCAAACACACTCTCACTCATACACTCACTCCCCATCACACTCACTCAATACACTCCCACCTGACTCAGCCACACCTATGCATCATTGCGCCACACCTTGGACACAATACTGCACTCAAAACTGCACCCCAAATTCCCCTCTTCTTCTGTATTTTTCCCCACTTCCTATTCACTCAAAACCGGACTATTCTTCCCTCTTTTGACACTCACACAAGCACTTCTGTACTCTAACTAATCTACACCAAATACATCCACAGTCCAGGCTACCCACGCTGTAAACTACTCCCACCTGAGTAAATTCCATCTCAATTATCCACATACCCCAGCTTCTCCACGTTCCCTTTCAGAAAATTCTAATCCATCCCATACCACAAACGACTATTTCACAGGTCAAATCTCATGTTTCAGTCTCGTCAGATCTCACTTCTACACTCCCTACCCCCTCACTTTCTAAGCCACCCATCCATACCACCAGCTTGTTTTCCACATCCCAGTCCTCTATATTTTAACTACTCCACATCTCTGCCTCGCATACCCTGCACCTCTTCTTTAATTCCCCCTGCACCCCAGTCTCTTTTCCTGTTTCCTCACTCTATGTCATCCCAAGCTACCAACACCCAAGTCTCTCACATCACCCTACCTCATACCCAGCCAAAACGCACATCTCGCTTTTTAATACAACACCACATCCCCGAACACCATCACATCACACCACACCACACCTCACTAAATCCCTTATACCACCACCAATCAAATTCGACCCACTCACACCACAACACCTATAACACCACCACATCACACCACAACACTCAACACCCGACCCATCTACACCATAACCCCTTATATAAACAGATCACCACACCACACCATAACATAACCGAACGTAACCTCACACCACCACACTACACACCACACCACAACCACACGCAACCTCTCACAGCACACCACACTATGCCACACCACACCACACCCACAACCAAACCCTCACACCACAACTCAGCACCAGACCCACCCACACCACATACTCTCATATCCTCCCTTCCCCAACCTCACCCTGCGTCACCCCACCCACTCCCACACACCCCACTATTTACGTGACAAGGGGGCGAGTGTCGAGGTGGCATAAAATCTGAAATTGGCGTTCCTAAAGATGATTAGCGAGCGGGCGTGTTTTTACGGTAACGCAGAAAGGGTCGGGCCTGATTAGTCTCACCAGGTGTAGTGTTTACCTGGGCGTCGTAGTCGTCGTCGCCAGCCTGATTTAACCTTCGTCTGTGTCGTGGTGTTTTCTTCCTGTTTTGGGTTGACGAGGGTTTGAGTCTGTGTCGAGTTTATGTCTTTAATTTCTAGGTTGAACTTAATCCGCATTGTTAACCTGTAATTCTGTGTCGGTTTCATCAGCATTTGTCGGGTTTTTCTGTTTGTTGAAGACTTCCTGTTTGTGTAGAGCTTTTCCTGCCTGTGCCTAGTTATTGTATTTCCATGTAACTACGCGTCAAGGTTTTCCTGTTGCGTTGATTGGCGATTCTCTGTGCGTTCTATATCACGGTCGAATTACACCTGTTTGAGCCTACCTGTACCTACCTGTGTCGAACTGTATCCTGGCTACCTGTCTTAAATTCCTTCCAAAGTGCTGAAGTATACCTGTTTGTATCGACTTCCTCCTGTATGTGTCGCTTGTTGGAAAAGATTATTATATCTCTTGTATGGATAAGATCTTGTGCTCCGTTTATCCATATCGAATTCAGAGCGCCAATTCAGAGATAAATGAGTGAAAATAAACTGCATGTCTCTATCAGATCTTGATATCATGAGGCAGATATGCGTTGACAAATTTCTTTATATAAATGTTTACTGAGTTGACTGTTTCAGGATTAGTCTACAGGGTTATTCATATACAGTATTGAGCTTCTATTGCCTGACGAATTTCAAGATTAAGAGACATCCATAGTAGTAAAATTATTCCTCTCGACACATTTTATCTTTTGTGCAATACTCTTTCACCTAAGAATTTACAACTCAGGCTTCAGCGATTTACTCCCACTCAAAATGTGTGTCAAATTCTGAAGCCAGCATTCGCGAGTGCAGGTAAGCAATAGTGCAGCCCGGACGAGGTCACAGGTCGCGGCACGTGACCCCAGCGACTGGCTAATCTTAAAGCAAACATCCAATCAGCGGTGTGTTATTTGTGTTTTTCTGGTCACATCGCGATTGTCTGTTTTGCCGTGGCGAGGTTGAGCAAGTGGGTGAGTTTTTGAGGGCTCGAGTTCAACCATCACAGGAACACGAAATTGGACGAGATTGCATACGGAGGAAGGGTGGAATACGGTTCTTGCTCGGAAAGTACTACAAACCCGCCAGATCACCCAGGCCATCACTGTAATATTCTGTAACGGCTTGCTGACTTTCTTGGATACGCTCGCTTGCGCTGTAATATCTCTTGAGGTGCGGAGTACTGTTTCTGAAAAATTCCATCGTTATCTAAGTCAAACTGAGGACTCTGGATATAACTTAAGGCACGCAAGAAGAAAAGATTCTGAATTCAATGTATATTCAGACAATTCACGAAAAATCTCTTTATCTACCTACCTATCAATCTACTGTATTTATCCTTCTCTCAGTCTGTCTTTTTCTCTATCTATCTGGCTGTCCACCGCATTAATCTATGTCTATTTGTCTCTGTCTGTCCCTATCTCCGTGAATCTATCTATTATCTGTTACTCCATTTTTTATGTACAAGCACTTCAAATTCACATATTCTTCTTATAGTAATAACACAGACAAAGAATGGCCCTGCAACAATCTCTGGAGACACGGCGAAAGGGGTGACTATAAAAGAAAGCTGTTTTTATTACCATCCGCGAAACAAAAGAACGTTCCTCAATGTCATTTAAAATACAGAAGCAACGCCATTTGTTAGTCTAATTCATTTGCATCGTTCTGGTGTATTGTTTTTTCTTCCACTAGGATGCGTCGTTCTCAATATCGTTTGCATATTCATGAAGAAACTGTTTTAGGGGGAAGACGAAGAGGGGGGGGAGGTGTTGGGTGGGAGGGAGGTGGGGTTCGCTCTAGTATTCCCCCCTATCTCCTTCATCACACTCATTATCTTCCTCCCCCCACCCACCCCCCTTTCTCTTCCCTTTCTTCTGAGCTGCCACCCCTTCCCTCTTTCGCTATCCATCATCATCTGCCTCGCAATCTACCCTTCCCATCGCTTCACTGGTAGAAGGAGCATCGTCTATATCACAGCAGTATAGACCTGAATAACGTAATCTAAGCATGTATTCTATTTCTATATTCTAACCACAATTCTATACACTAAGCATCTATTTTAACTATCTTAGGAAACTCTAAATACTTCTCCTATGCACTTTCTTTCTGCATATCATACGGTAAACTTTTTCTCAACAATATTAATGAAAATAATGTCAGTGTCAAAATATAAATACCATAGAGGAGAATACTCACGTGTAATATGCAAAATAAGTAGTTACGGAGGAGGTGTTAAGAAAGTTCCTGACAGACGAGTATATGGCCCTGTATCCTAGCCTACGATCCTCTATCCTGGTCTATGGCCCTGTATCCTATCCTATGATCCTGTATCCTAGCCTATGGTTCTGTATCCTAGCCTATGGTTCTGTATTCTTCCCTATGGTCCTGTATTCTTGCCTATGGTCCTGTATCCTAGTTTATGGTCCTGTATCCTAGCCTATGGTCCTGTATTCTTGCCTATGGTCCTCTATCCTAGTTTATGGCCTTGTATCCTATTCTATGGTCCGTATCCTAGCCTATAGCACTGTACCCTTGCCAGTCCTCAGTAATACGAGTACAGTCAAGTCTTTATCATCATTATCATCCTGTTTCACACTAACATAAAGGAAGTATCTAAAAACAGAAGATCGAAAAAACAAACTACATGGAAATTCTCATGATATTTACTCATCACTTCTGAATGTATGATTTTTGTTTACTTAAAATCGCCGCGCATTAAAAAGAAGAAAAAAAAGTGGTTAATGTTAATGTGTTTTTATCCCTCTTTTATTTGCAAGAATACCTAACTAAGAATCATCACAGAATCTCTCACTACATTTTCCCCTTTACATCGCATCGCATCAATACGCCTTGATCAATTCAACCTTCAACTTTACCCTCCTTTCCATTTCTCCTGTCACCCTCCTTCATTTCCACCTCCTTCCAGTCCATCTCGTCATTCTCTTGTACACACTTCCATCTCCAGCTTTTGACTCCTCTCTTCATTTTTCGTAGGTTTTGATTTTTTTCCCCCTTCGTTTCTTTCCTAAACCCTCTTCTTTGCCGTTCAACACCTTCATTTCTCGTTACTTTTATTCGCATCGCCCTCCTTCCTCTTCACCCCTTTCTTCTCACACCCTCCTTCCCCCTTAAACATTCTTATTCCACCCCATTCTCTTCAGTACCCCCTCTCTCGCTTCCTCCCTTTCTTTCTCTCCCGTTCCCTCCTCCTCCTCCTGCCTCTTTGCTTCTCTTTCTTCTCTCAACACTCTTTCCCTCCAATTATTCTTATTCCACTCCATTCCTCTTCGTGCCCCCTACTTTCCTCTACATTGACTCACGTTTCCTTTCCTTGTCATTCTTTTCCTTCCCCTTCCTTCTCACCATATCAATCTTATTCCATTCCTTCTCCACCGTAACTCTTCTTTTCCTCTCTCCCTATCATTCTTCCTCCCTCTTTCCCCATCATCACTCATCTCCTCATTCCCTCCTCCTTCTCCTCCTCTTCACCAATCTCTTTTCCCTTCACTCCTCATCCATCTCCCCTCCCTTTCCTCCGTCCATCTCTCTCCCCCCTTTCCTTCCCCCATTCGCCTCCCTCCCCCTCTGCTCCCCCTTCGTTGCAATCATTACCAAATCAATAAGTTTTGCCTCTTATCCATTCCCCTCCACACCCCTCCCAACCCTGCAATAGCGCAATTAAACTCAGAAATTTCAATGGGGGAGGCTGGAGTTTGGGAGTCCCTGCTTTCACATTTACGAAAATTCTTGATCTGAGTTAAGCTGTGCATACGACTGCTTGTTAATACATCTGTCTTCGTTTATACCGCTGTCATGCACTTCACGGTCAAACTAGAGTGGATATCAACGTGAAAAGTAAATCTGATTACTGCTGAATGCTACAGTTATTCCTGTATCTCGCCAACTATACTCTTTTCACTCTAACTTGGCCTAAAACTGCCATCTCTCCAACTCGGATACTGAATTGTAACAAAAAATTACTACTAGAACAAGATGCTAGTCATGAACAGGTACTATGGGAAGGATGAAGAAGAGCAGCATTGTCCCTCTTGATGAGCAACGTGAAATCAGCTGCAAAAGGACGAAAACCTGGGCCAAGTTAAGGTAAAAGAAGTATAGTTAAGATCCTTCATAAATAGAAAACCCGTGACCCCAGCTCACCTATCTTCCAAATCTATAAAAGAAAAAAAAAAAAAAAAAAAAAAAAAAGTTAATGGCGAATATCCAATGGGCGGGTTCGGACGGTCTGCTAAGGAAATGAAAATTGACGGTGATTGGAAAATAATGGGTGTGTACGTGTGCATGAAGGACATCCTAGCTGAGGTGTGTGTGTGTGTGTGTGTGTGTGTGTGTGTGTGTGTGTGTGAGAGAGAGAGAGAGAGAGTTAAAACTACCCCAATTCTGCTTTTGAGAGCAGGCCTATATGCACAATCACCACAGCCAGCATAGTCACATTTTGCTGTACATTCAGTGAAAGCAGACTCAAGTTGCCCTTCTCCTGCACACCACCATCCTCCTTCTGGGGGATAGGGAAGTAGTTAAAGGAAGTCTGTATAACAGGCACTTGAGCCGTTCAGTTATATCAGTGCCACCACGTGAAGGCGTCTATCTAACATTCCAAGCTACTAAAAAAAATAATATATGGTTACTAAATTACAACACAGTATTTCAAAACGCTTCGTCACCTGTGTCAAAAAGAAACACACACACACACACACACACACACACACACACACACACACACACACACACACACACACACTTTTTTGTTAACTGTATCTGGACCAACGTGAGTGAATGTGGATCGGAAACGTTTTGTCTCTTTTCGTATAAATTTAAGTGCATATTTTATCATCGTGTGAGAGACAAAGAAATGAATATGGTTTAAAGGAAACAGGATGTAGTGTGTTCCGAACAGCCACTACTCTCTCTCTCTCCCTCTCTCTCTCTCACCTACCCCAATTTTTAACTATCTACCTAACAGACTCTCTCAGTCTCCCCCCCCCCTCTCTCTCTCTCTCATCTTTCTCCCACTCATCGCAATTTTTAACCACCTACCTAACAGACTCTCTCTCTCTCTCTCTCTCTCTCTCTCTCTCTCTCTCTTCAGCAGCCCTCCCACCTATCCATCCCCCCACCCTCCCATCCATCCCAACTCTCTCCCCACCCTCCTACGCCTCCCTCACCCTCAAAACTCGTACATTAAAGCATGCCAACTACCGCTTCGCCTAAGTTTGTGGTCGGGGGCAGGAAACTTAAAGGTCCGGAGATGGCTGGCAGGGAAGTTGGCCTAAGTTGTGTTGGGTATTCCTATTGACTTGACTCAATTTGTGTTAAGTTAGGGAGACAGTGGGGGAAAATTTACATGGGTTTGTCTACGGCCTGGGGCGAGGAGGAGGAGGAAGGAGGAGGAAGAGAGAGTAGAAGGAGAGGAGAAAGGGAAGCAGGAGGACGAGGAGGAGGAGGAGGAGGAGAAGGAAGGTAAAAGAGGAATGATTAAAGAGTAATATAAGGGGACAGGGATGAAACAGAGGAAAAGGGAAGGGAAAGGAAGAACCAACCAGAAGGGATGATAATGAAGAGATGTGAAAGAGAAAGGAAAGGACGAATGATGACGATGATGATGATGATGATGATGAGGAGGAGGAGGAGGAGGAGTATAATGATAACGATGATGATGATGATGATGATGAAGATGAGGAGGAGGAGGAGGAGGAGGAAGAGGAGGAGGAGGATCAGAAGCAATATAATGATAACGATGATAACGATGATCATGATGAAGACGATGAAGATAAATGCTTAAAACGGAAACAGAAGTTTTAACAAATGATGCTCAATAAAAAGGAAGAAAACATTAACATTACACCCATAAATCAAAGTGGAAACTAGCAAAAATAATACAAAATTGGTCTGAATTACAGGCGAATACGATATAAAGAAAAACATAATGACTTTAAGTGGGAAAAAAAAAAAAAAAACAGAAACGCTTTCACACATAATTAGCTATTTCGTCTCGCTGGAAAAGAAAAATAAAAGCAGAGGAAAAATAAGACTGATAAATAACAAAATAATCACACACACACACACACACACACACACACACACACACACACACACACAATGCTATCATTTAATATACCAACAATAGACCAAAAACAACAGACCCCATTGTCAGTATTTCAGACGAGGTAGTGACTCCTTACCCAAGTCTCCCCTAAAATAGCTTCTTCAACTCCCATTGTTGATATTGTACTTAGAAAATGGAAGGAACAACAACTTTAGGTGGGCTGTAATTTGGGGCTTAATATATATATCTTTTATTTTACCATTTTTTTCATATACTTTTTTTGCCTAATATTATCCATGAACAATGTGGCTACTTAGCATATTGTGGCTACGTTATTCTTTCCCATTTTTTTTTTTTTCTTCAGGAGTTGTGATATCTGATTGGATGTTTCTCTTAAAGGCCATTGAAGGAAGGGTATTGTTGTGTGAGAATGGGAATAGCACCGATTTGTGGATTAGTTTTTATTTTATTGAGAGCTCTGTGTGTGTGTGTGTGTGTGTGTGTGTGTGTGTGTGTGTGTGTGTGTGTGTGTGTGTGTGTGTGTGTGTGTGTGTGTGTGTGTGTGTGTGTATTTTTACATATTTTCATTTTGCTTTAGATCCGGAATTTCCTTTTTTCACTATATCGCTCGCGTTATTATTTTCTATTATCTTCTTTTCTCTTTTTTCCTCCCGAGAGCATTGAACTGAAAATGCGTATGTTTGATCTAAGTCACTCATCTTCTGCTTCTTATTATTCTGTGTACTGCTAGAAAAGTGCAAGTAGAAATATATATCTAAGCTCCTAATACATATGACTCTCTAGACATAAGAATTCATTTAACGTGTACATATACAGGAACGCGACTATCTTGGTTAGCACTCGTATCTTTAAAATATACATGAAACATACGAAGGAAATAATATCACACTTTAACTTCCTATTAGTAAAAATTCTGAAATCTACCTCTTAATATTTGTTTCATCTCTCTCTCTCTCTCTCTCTCTCTCTCTCTCTCTCTTACGTCATTCATGTCCTGTACTGGCCTGTAATCCATTTTTTCCCCTAACCACCATTCATTTCATTTTCACATTAGTCTGGATTCGTTTTCCAATTCATCCAACTTTTTCCACTCATCGTCCATTTAGTATTCACCGTCATTCATCTCCCCTACTGTCCTCTGCATTTATATAACTGTATCATTCTTCAACTGTACCATGAATAACTCTTTTTTTTTTTTATCTTATCCTCTGACGTTTCAGTAAAGACAAGCTTATAACAGTAATTTAGGAAAGCAGTTAAAGAATCATGCTGTTCATTTGCAAACCAATTCAAGAACATTTTGCTCCTGACTCTTCTAACTTCCTCTCAAAAGATGTAAATAACGAAGAAGGTTAACATGAAGA
Organism: Coenobita brevimanus; assembly: GCF_032717465.1. Lineage (NCBI taxonomy): Eukaryota > Metazoa > Arthropoda > Malacostraca > Decapoda > Coenobitidae > Coenobita > Coenobita brevimanus. The sequence goes on from NC_137012.1 coordinate 27,152,481, forward strand.
GATAATGAATAAATGGCTTGATGACTTACAGCTAAAATTATAGTCTCCGTGAGTCTGCGAAGTTTGTTAGTCTAGAAATCAAATGCCCTATTCATAATCACCTCAATCAATCAGTCTGTTAAATGTTTTCTTAGAGCCACAATTGCTTCAAACGAGAACGATTTAGTTAAGTCTAATTCATCCACTTTGTTATACTTCGGGATATTTAATCGACCCTCAATCGATTCCCAAAACGAGGTCCATTGGAAGTGAAAAGAAGCCTCCGAGTGTATCTCCTTTGAACTCCCCCTTTTTTCAATACATATAATTTTTTTCTTACCAGCCATTGATGTTTTTAACGGGGTAAGAGGAGCAGGGCCGGATATTCCCTGGCTTAAATAGAGTCCTCCTTTCCCTCGGGCCCTGAGAATGTTTTAATGTGATTGAAAACGGAGGTCTGGAGATAAATACGAAGGTTTTCTAAAAGGTTGTCTGGGAGAATGGGAGGACGGTATTTCTTTTCCTTTTTTTATTTTTTATTTTTTTTTAACTGGGTCTGTGGGTGACAGGGACGAATGCACAGGAAGTTCATTAGATCCTTCAGTGTTCATTACTTTCTTCAATAACCTTAATAACTTTATGATCTACGTCTGATGAAAAATGTGCAATAAATTATACTGGCATTTACTGATACACAATTTTACTGAAGATATATTTATATCATTAGTGAGAAAATAATTTATTGCTATGTCACTTCTTGGTTGACTATCATGGCTGTTTTCTATATGGATTCAAGCATAAAAAATATATTTACGATACCTCCCCAGGAAAAAAAAAATATTCAGAGCTTCATTAGAACTACCGTAAAAGTTTAAAACCATATCATTAGTATACAGGAAATGAGTTTTAATCTATGCACGATTGTCACCTTCTTCAGCGGCAGACACCTGTGTGATGGTTATTAATATATTTCCTCAGTTCCTACAGTCATGCATGAATTTGCATATGAATACAAACTTGATCAAGATTTATTTCAGACGTCTCTAATAAAAAACTGACTGAAAAACATTCCATGGCACATATTACGGAGAAGTTAGATAATACTTTCGAGTTTGACTTCCTGGCAGTAAGTTCACGATTAAAAGAAAGAGACCATCACTGAAAATCATATCTACAATTTATTCAGGGTTCAAAGGCTTCAACCTCAAATGAGAGAACGAAACCTGAAAAGAAACTAACTGAACCCACTTTTCCTGCGGTGAAACAAAATCAAATAAGCAATAATTCTGGATGAGATATTAAGAAAATAAAATCTAACTCAGAAAACACGTTGGACGTTGAAATAAATCAAGAATCAAATCAAGGCAGGGTTCAGAAAGTTCGAAGTTAATTGTGGGAACGAAACTTGTAAAGGAAACAAATGGAGGCGCGTCTTTCTGTGGCCCTTCAGGAGACCACAAAACACAACGCCAGGCAGCTTCATTATCCAAGCCAGTGGATGCGAAAAATAATGAGGATTAGAAGATCAACTCGGCCATACCTAGTCAATGCTGTCGGCAGGGGAGAGGGGGGAGATGGAGAAGAGAAGGAAGGGAGGGAGAGGAGCAAATGGGAGAGAAGGAGAGAGGAAAGGAGTAGGTGCAAAAGAGAGAGGTGGAAAGGAGTACAAGGGGGGATGGAGTGGTAAATGGAAGACAGACGGAGATATGGCAAATGAACGAGGGAGGGAAGGGAAAGGAAGTGTAAATGGGAGAAAGGGGGAACGAGAGGAGAGATTGATGGAGGAGAGAGAGAATTGTAAAAGGAGAAGGAATGGAAAGGGAAAGAATGGATGGGGAGTAGACACAGAGGAGAGTGGAAGGAAGAACACAGGACTGGGAATGACTGAAGGGAAAAACAGAAAGGCGAAAGAGAATGAAGAATGAGAGAGAGAGGAGGGGACTGGGGAATGATGGGACCGAGGAAGATGAAGGGGTATATGTATGGATAATAAAGCACTAAGGATTAAAAGTAAAATGAAGAGGAGACGAAAATGAATGGAAAATATAGAAACAGATGAGACGGTGGAAAAAAGGTAAAACAGAAGACAGGTGAAATAAACCAAGTCGTGGAGAGAACCTAAGAAAAAGAAGAGGGGGGAAAGTTTAAGTGGAGGGTAGGGGTGGAGGGAGGTTAAGGGGGAGAGCAGGGGAGGAGGGAGGGGGAAAGGGGGTTGAGAGGGAGAGGAGGAAAGGGTAAGGAGGAGAAAAGGGGTCTTCACTCAGTCATGTAATTAGAGAGAGGTAATTAACACCGCCTGCTAATGTTTACACTGACGAAGGGGAGAGAAAAAAAAATGACGAAGAAAAGGAGGATTCGGCTCTTTTTTAACCTTCCTTGGTGTTTGTAGGAATTTCATAGTCAAAGATGTAAGGTTCTCTCTCTCTCTCTCTCTCTCTCTCTCTCTCTCTCTCTCTCTCTCTCTGTGGTAGTCCTTATCATAACCTTGAACATCTTTTAAGTGTTTTTATACACGTTTATTCATCAATTTATGCATCAGTGTTGTTATTCAGTTTTGCATGTCCCGCATTACTAATTTTGCTCACCTAATTAGCAATACATATACTTTTATTTTGACAAAATTATTTTCCACAGATACATGTGTACGTCAGTAGTATTCTTTTTCTAACATACTTCATTTTTTTATTTATACTTTCTTGTAATTCTTGTATTCAATTAATCCAGTCAAGGCGAGGATGTCATTTTCACATTATTCTTGCTTCGAACACGCTTTTTTTTTTTTTTTTTTTTTTTTGGGGGGGGGAGACGTCTGGTAGTAAAGATGTTAAAAGCTACGTAACACCTCGAAAACAAAAAATTTCTCTCCCCCCCCCATGGAAATAACGTAAACTAAAAAATAAATATCCTGGACTGAAGGAGACATTATCAATCTTAGACCTCACAAATTATCATTCAAATTATAATCTCTATATCACTGTCTCCTGTTTCTCTAATTTATGGCTCTTCTCCAGTGTTATTATGTTATCAAAGAAAATATGAACAACCAATGTTATGAAGACTAACAAAATTTTCACCGAATATTTAGTATGCTTTTATTTATTTTGCAATCTCCCCTAGTCTACCTATTTTGTAAGTTCCTGTAATGAACACCTAATTACACCTACGCTAATGGGTCCATGAATTACTCCCTATA
>NC_137012.1:27160652-27270652 GCF_032717465.1 Coenobita brevimanus
CGCCTTTACCATTGACACTGCTGATGTTGCCTCACTATCATCACTTTCACTACTGACACCTCTGATGTTGCCTCACTATCATCTTTTCACCACTAACACCAATGATGTTGCGTCACTGTCATCACTGACACTATTGACTGACACTATCATCAATACTATCATCACTGACACAACTATTGTTCCTAAACTATCATCACTACTGTCATAACTAACACCACTGAATGCTGCCGTGCTATCATCATTACAGTCCCTCGCATCACTAATACTGCCTGACGAGAAGCTAACTTTTGCCCTGTCTATACTGACGATCATCACCGTTCGGACATCATTCACAGCTGTTGCCTGATTATCACCACTCATGCTGTTACTATTATACCACCATTATCATACTGCCATACTAAAATCCTTCTCATCACTGCCATACTGAACAACTATCACCATTAGTCTTAACATGTCATAATCGTGATATTGATAATGGTGATGAAGATGAGGGTGATGATGACAATGAAGATGATGAAAATGATTATGACAAAGAAGTTAATGACAACAGCCACGGAGATGATTATAATGACGGTGGCGATGATCTGGTCTTGTCTTGGTCATTCTTGTGGGAACGAATGACATTGTAGAATTTAATAGAAACGCAAATGGTGGCTTGTACCAGCAACCACAGACCAATAGCCGAGCTGAGGGGGGTGAGGTGAGGCAAGGCGAGGGGGGAGGAGAAAAGAGTCGACAGGGGAGGGAGAGGAAGGTGAGGTGAGGGGGATGGGTGGGTCGGGAGGAATAAGAGGGGAAGGGTATAGGATAGAGGAGAGGGAAGACATGTGGTTGAGAATAAAGGAGTGCAGGAGAAACGAAGGGAAAAGAGGAGAGGGTAGATGAGGTGAGGGTGAGGTGTTTGAGGAAGAGAAGGAATAAGGAGAAACTGAAGAGGGGAATATGGAGGAGTGGTGGGGGAGGGAGGAACGGAGAGGGAGGTGGGCAGAGGTGGGAGGTGAAAGGGAAGAGCAGGTGGGGAGAGTGGACAGAAGAGAGGAAGATGTATATAGGACAGAAAGGGAAGTGCGACAGTGGGTGGCTGAAGGTGGGGAGGGAGAGTTAAGTCGTGATGTCGAGAGGGGTTGGCCGTTTTGATAATCTGATATTGCTGGGGCTGATGTGCTGTTGATGCTACGTGTTGTTATTACGGGACGTTCCGCACTTGGCGTACTGTTACTGTTATGGAACGAGAGGTGAAGAGCAGGGGCAAGGGGGCGAAGGGGAGATGGTGGGGATTTAGGCAGGTAGTGGGGGGTGAGGAGGGGGGTAGTATGGAAGAAAAAGGAAACTCAAGATAGGCAGTGGGGGGAAAGAGAGGAATTTCAAGGTACGGAGGGAATGGGGTGGGCGTTTAGGCAGGTAGGGAGGAGGCAGAGGTTTTGGAGTTTAAGGCAGGTTGTGGATAAGAAAAGAAGGAAAAAATGGAGATGAAGGTGGCTGCAGGGTGGTGGAAAGGTAGACAAGTTTGAGGGAAAAAATAAAAGGCTAAGGAAGGCTGGAGGAAGTGAAAGGAAAGGAAGGGAAGAGCTGAGAAGGAAGACTGGACAAAGTGAGATTTGAGGAACATGATGGGGAATATGTGTATGTAATGAAGACTGAGAATAGAAGGACTAGAGACAAGCTGAGGGGAAGGGTAGAGGAAGGAAAGAAGGGGAAAGGAGGGAGCATGGTGGGGGTGGGGGGGTGATCCGATACTTCTCTCCAAGCTTAATATCACACACACACACACACACACACACACACACACACACACACACACACATCGGGCATCATTTCCCCTTCCCCAACTTATTTCCCGGTTCGAGAGGTCGTTCGGTTTGCAGTTTTTCGGAATGTAGTGTTGCATTGGCGATCTGACGAGGCGAGACTTGTTCACTTCGGCGAGGTAGGGAAGTTGAGACTGGCTCATATGTTGATTTCGAGAAGCGAGATTACTTTATTCTGGCGCGGAGAGACACAGGACTAACTCAATTTGGCGATTCGGTGAGATAGGTCTAGTTCAGTTGGCGAAGTGAAACAGGTAGGACTAGTTCAGTTCGACGAGATGAGAGGCGAGACCAGGTATTTTGGCGAGATGAGAGAACTATGTATAGCTTACTTTGGCGTGATGAAAGGGGTTATTCTAGTTCGTTTTGGCGAGGTAATGTCATTTGGATAGGTATTTTTGACGAGGACAGGTAGGTACTTTTGTTCTATTTAGCGTTTTTTTTTTTCTATGTAAATGATAATAATTAATACACACTCTTCTTTTTGACCCCCGAGAGGATCCGAGGCATGGAAGGACCCGATAGTAGGCCACAGTAGTCCAAATCACTTAGGTCCCGAGAGTCCACCCTGCCCTGGCTGCGTTTAAGTGACAGGAAAAGGTTCAGGCCAGCTCTTGAATCGAATCACGAGGAATACCTGTGAACCACTTGCTGGAGAGAGAAATTTATAAGTGTTTTGACGAAGAAAGTATTTTTGTCGGGGTATTAGTGTTATTAGCCCGTTTGCCGATATCTAACTCGATAAATGATTCATATTTATGAGAGGAAGGTGAAAAATCGCTTCTGTGTCGCTATTCTTCAGAGAGTTATAATTCTCTGTATTGATATTTGGCGAAAACCCCCATTCAGAATTTTGATGGAGGATAAGGTAAGAAGATCCGATTTTGGCGCAGAAACGGAGGTGTGAATATCCGATTTTAGCTCAAAGGAAGGTGTGAATATCCGATTTTGGCGCAGAAAGAGAGGTGTGAATATCCGATATTGGCGCAGAAGGGCAAGTGTGAATACCCGATTATGGTGCTCGCAGTCACGGCATTCCCATTCAGTTTGGCGATATTTGGGGGGGCATTCTCATCCAGTTTGGCGATATTTGGCGAGATGAGTTAGCGCCCTCATTCGGTTCGGCGCATTTCCGAAGAGAAGAGCACTTTCGACCCTCATCACCCGCTTTATGTGGTCTTATTTTTGCCCGGGCTGGTATGGTTCGATTCTCCTATAGTCCTTTATTCAGTTTCATACAGACTCGTAATTTTGCATAATGAAGTTTGACTCTCACTCTCTTCGACTTTTTTTTTTTTTTTTTTATCTTGGTTCCACCTGACGATTTCAATTAGTAGTCCTTTATTCACTTCCATACAGGTAGGTAATTTTTGCATAATGAAGTTTGGGTCTTTCTCTTCTATGCTTTTTTTATTGCTATCACCTGACGTATAAAAGATCGACAATAAACTCCAATTACATGTCACTAAGCTGAATTTAATCGCTGAGTGTTAGCTGGAACAGAACTCGAGAATTTTTTCTATCATGAATGAATCCACTATGAACGCTCTCTGGCTCCCATAACTCACTCTCTGCTGAATAAAATCGTCTGCCGTTAGCTGGAGTATACGATCAGAGTTGTCCTGAGCATTAGAGAGTTGAACAGAACTTTATAAACGAGTGGAAAAACACTCTCTAGAGACAGTATACAGATTCAGTGTACTGCTTCAGTTTATAACAATACAGTTTATACTATACACTATTTATACTAACTTGACCTAAAATTGCCATCTCTTCATCTTGAACGCCGAGTAGTAGCGATAGACTTACGTTCGAATATGATGCTAGCCACGAGGAAGTGCTATAAAGAGGATGTAGAGTTGTAGTGCTGTCTTTTTCCTGCCAATGAACAATGTGAAATAAGGTGCAAAATTACAAAAATCTAGGCCAAGTCAGTGAAAGAGGATTATAGTATGGACTTAAAAATCGCAGCTCCTCCTCTCGTGCTATCCTTTTCTTACTCCTTAATCTTGCCAAATCTTTTTATAACTGTGAATACACCAAAGTTTATTATTTTTCTTAGACAAGGAAGAACGAACCAAAGGCCAGGAACCCGCAATTTTGTTCCCCCCAAGAAAAAAACAATAACAAGATAATGGAGATGCCGGTCAATATTCGCAAATTATCAAAGAAACTATGTCAAAGTACAATTCAGCTCTAAAAAAAAAATCTTAAAAGGTGTGTACTATATTCTTACAAGTGTACTTCAAAGGCGTGATAGATAACGCAAAAGTGCTAAATCTTCCTTATCTTCTACTTTTTGTTCATCCCTCCTCGCTCTCCTCCTCGGTGTTCTGTTTTCGTTATCTTTTATCTCCTCTTATATTTTATCTTTTACTCGCTTTCCTTTTTCTTTATTTTTATCTACTGTATTTTCATTTTTCTGTTTCTTTTCTCCAATCTTCATGCTTTTTTTTTTATGTCCGTCTTTCTGTTCACTGTATTTTTTTATTAATATTTTTCTGTTCTTTGTCTTACATGCTTTGCCTTCTCATTTTTTATATATTTCTCTCTCCTGTTCCCTTCTACTTATCTTCTCCCTCGTTGTTCTCTCTCTCTCTCTCTCTCTCTCTCTCTCTCTCTCTCTCTCAAGGTGTCACGTAAGGCATTGCAAAAGTTAGGGCTATACAGAGAGAGGCTTCTGGCACACTGATAAACAAATATGACATTCCCAGGTTATCGCAAATCAATGAATAGCCGATGAAGGAGGGATGGGGGGGGATGGAGGAATGGGGGAAGGGGAGAGGAATCGGCAGGGAAGCAGGGGAGAAAGAAGGGGAAGAAGGCGGTGAAAGTGGGGGAAGAAGGAGCTGAAAGTGGGGGAAGACGGCGGTGAAGGAAGAATAGGATGGTAGAAAAAGGAAGGTGACGAGGAAGATGCAACAGAGGAAGGAGATGGAGAAGAAAAAAGGAAGAAGCAGGAAGACGAAGAAGGGAAGAGGAGGAAGAAGATGAAGAAAGAAAAAGATGGAAGAACAAGGAAGAAAAAGGGAAAAGAGAAGGAGAAAAAGGTGAGTGGAATATGACGTACAACATGAGCAAACAGGAAGACTGAAGAAGGAAGAAAGATTAAGGAAGATTGGAATAAGGAAAGGGAATGGGGGTGAAAGAAGAGAAGGTAGGAGTCACACACACACACACACACACACACACACACACACACACACACACACACACACACGTCGAACGCTTCCACTGAGACGATCTGGTCTCTATATCAACCCCTTCACTTCGTTGACGTCTTTTATAATACAGTCTTGCCTCTACCAAACTATTATATGCAGCTTCCCATATCACCTAGTATGCAAATCGAAAAAAAAAAAATAAATAAATAAATAAAATAAAGCCTCCTCCCCTCCCCCAAAAGCAAAAAATCAGGGTCAACAAAAGTCTCCATTTCGACTCAGTAACCCTCAAACTCAAAAAAACAGAAAAGGTCAAAAATAAAAAAAATGATATCACGGAGGGAAAAAGTCCCCCTGCGACCTCAGTACCCGGGAACCCAGAAATATAGAAAAGTCACAATAAAGACCAAATCAAGGACAGAAACAGTATCCTTGATCTGAAGAAGTTAGAAAAGAAAAAAAAGGTGCAAAATCGACCCAAAACCAACACATCAAAAACAGTCATTAAAAAAAAAAAAGCCAAAATCAAGGACATAAACAGTAGGCCTATCCCTGACTTCGCAAAAAAAAAAAGGAAAAAAAAAAAATGACAAAAACAAGGACACCTAAAAATTTCCCTATATCCTCTGTACCCTTAAAAAGCCCTTCCCCCAAAAAAAGACCAATAATAAGGCGCAAAATCAAGGGTAAAAAAATAAGTCCGCCTTTCCCCCAGTATCCTGCTCTCTCACCTCGCGTGCAGACCTGACATAACGCACGGGGAGCAATTGACTATGAATAATTATCGTGAAAATTTAGCCCGTTCTCCCCCCGACACGATGGTCTGATATCGGTGGGGACTTTGGGGGGAAGGGAGAGAGAGGGGTGTAGGTGGGGGGGGCAGAGAGGGACAGGAGGTGGGGGGGAATCGCGTCCGGATACGATCGTCAAAACGGCGATGGTATCAGGAAGGACTGGCCAGGAGAATGAGGCACAGAGGGAGGAAGGGAGTGGGTATACACAGCTAAGGGACTGGGTATACACAGCTAAGGGACTGGGTATGCACAGCTAAGGGACTGGGTATACACAGCTAAGGGCTATAAATAGACTGGGGGCAATTATTTTGGTGTACCTGCTGTTGTAAATTTGATGGCTCTTCTTACTGATGAGGGTAATGAGAAAGCTACTACTACGAATACTATTACAATTGCTACTACTACTACTACTACTATTACTATTACTCCTACTGCAACTAGTACTACGAATACTGCTACTACTACTATACAGTACTACTACTACGAGTATTACTACTGTTACTGGTGCAACTGTTGTTGCTGCTGCTGCTTGTTACTACTACTAATTATAGCACTGTTGTTTTGGATTCGATGGTTAAGTTCCGTAATGGGCATAATGATCCACGCAATTCTGATACAACTACTACAACTGCTACTGCTACTACTACTAGTGGTAGTAGCAGTAGTAGCAGCTGAAGCAGTAGCAGTAGGCATTAATAATAATAATAATAATAATAATAATAATAATAATAATAATAATAACAAAGGCAAAAATACGGTTAATGTTTAGTTTTCCCATCTACACGAGTTTCAATTATCCCCCACAACAGCAACTACAATAACCACACCATTACCACCGACAACAATTATCATTACACTCAAAACTACCACCAGCACCACATCGCCACCACCAGCATCCCGGCCCTAATGAGCTCAGGTGAGAGATGCTGTGACTTTTACCTGTGTGTTGCGTCGCCCAGCACCCACACACACTCTCCTAATCCTGACTAATCAACGCCCACGCACCCTAATCTCAACCAACGCACTCATACCCAGATTCTCTCCGCTCCTTACACTTTCTTTATTAATGTCTCTTGGCTCCAATTTGTGTTTCTGGGTTTCATGTACCTGGGAAAAAATTCTGAATATATCAAACCGTCTGAGATTCTTATACCTTAGCAAATCATCTATGTATACCGTACCAGTCTTTCTTCTTGGATTAAATTTGTATGTTCATTCTCCCATGCACTCCCCTGTTTAAATCTACGAGGGAAAACTTGAATTCAGTATACTTGATGTTTTCCGTCATTTTCCTCCATATCCCACTTCATCCTAAACTGTTATCTGCGGAAGAGGAAGAAGGAGAGAAGAAAAGAAGAACTTAGGCAATGAATGCGAGGAAGAGAGGAGCTAGATTTTTACCTATGGACATCGCTAGGGTCGATAAAGTAGATAACCTAAATTTTACCAAGTCCAAATATTCTACCACATGAACTGCAAGAGTCAATTGTACATACTGCCGTGGAGGACAGGAACCAAGCTCAGCGTCCAAACAGCTCAAAGGAAAATGAAAGGTATAGTGCATGCCTCGTGGACCATCACCTCATAAGCGTTCGAGATACATACCGGTACAGATGTAATAAGTTCGTCAGTTTTCTCAATAACATTCCTGCAGTCACCATTTCACCCTTTCCTTGATAAACGCAGAACAGGAAGAAAATAGAAAAGTTAAAGAGAACTACAGGTAGCAAATGAAAGGAGCACTGTGGAATAAGGAGAAATATAGATCACGAATACAGGGAAGAACATGAAGAGAAATAAATACAAGGCAAAGAGTAGGAACACTGCGGTCCGTCTCTATATAATGGCCGGAGTGTGGAGTCGCAGGTACAAATGTAATCCCCCCAGCACCCTCATGTGTTTACCTGCAGCAACTTGGAATTAACTTATAACCTCTGCTGTCCCTCTCATTACACCTTCGTCGACTGTCGCGGGCCCTCGTTATCACAATCCTTAATAACAAACCCTGGCCAAAAAATTATGTGCTTAATGGTATCCTTGCGTTCTCCTGGCTCTCAGTGTGAAATAATCCTCGCTGACATAACACTTTACTCTTGGGGGGTGTATTAGGTGTTGTTGGGTCGTAATAAAGAGTCTGGCGGTGATTGGTGGAAGGAATTTTGCAAACGACGAGGAAAATGTTGCGGCGGAAAATGAAAAATATGTCGAAGGCAAAGGCTGTCGTACGTTTCTCTGTTATTTGGAATCGTGTTTTTCAGTCACGTTGCATTTTCTCTTTCTAGCTCTTTCATTGGTGATTTATAACAGGTGAAGAAGTAAAGCATTAAGATAGGTGTACTACTACTAATAATAATAATAATAATAATAATAATAATAATAACACTTCATGCATACAACAATCCATTCTGAATCATACTATCATTTCCACCACGCAATCAATTACTCCCATCAAATCATATGCCTCGCACCATCCATCTCTGTATTCAGCTCTGTTCATCAATATATACCATCAATTTCAACCATATTACAGTCCATTTATTACAATCTACTTCCTCTCATATCCCCTCGTCAATTTATCTATCGTGGCTTCGCAATTTGTTCCCTTACCTTTCATTCTATCTATTACTTATTTCGCCAGTTCATTTATCCATCCTGTCTATCCACCTATCCTTCAGTATATCAACCCTAAGGCAATGCATTTTCTTTCTTTCTCCTTACAGTCCTTCAATCCCTCAGTTATTATTTTATCCTTTCCTCAGTTTTGCTTCATTCATGCATCAATCAGCCCCTGTCTCGCCCCCCTCCCCTTCACTTACTTTCACCTGTCATTTCACCCATCCAGAGGCTCCCCATCACATACCCATGCTTCCTCATCCACGTGCCCAAACCTTCACCTCTTCTTTTCCTCATCACTTACACACACACACACACACACACACACACACACACACACACACACACACACACACACACACACACACATCCTCTAAGTTCGTTTCTCTGTCAAGCTCTCCACAAGACTCACGCATCCTCACCCACTCACCCATCAATACACTCGTTCCCCATTACTCAGAAACCCTCATCCATTCACCCATCGCCTCATCTCCCCAGGATCAACATTGCCACGTTCATCCATATCATCCACTCATTCTTTTCCTTTCACCCATCACTCCATCCGTTTCCAAACATCCACCCTCCTGCACTCCCTTCCATCACCCACTTACACCTCCTAAACCATTTACACATGACTCGACACCCTATAAGAGCCATACCTTTCACTTCTTTGCCGTCACTCACCTAAGCACTCTTCCACACACCCATCACCCACTCACATTCCCTCATCGAATCACCCATTACCCCACCCCCTTTCTAACATCCAAACTCCCATGTTTATCCAGTCACGTATCATTTTACCTCCTCATCTTCTCAGAGAACCATCACCCATCCACCCACGCACTCATCCATTCGCCCATCCCTGGACCCTGTCGCCCACCCACGCACTCATATCCATTCACGAATCGCTTTAACCTTTCCATAACGCCCACGCAAGCCCCAATCCCCATCATCCACCTACGCACTCATCCATTCACCCATCACTCTACCCTCTCCCCCGTCACCCAAACACCAACAACACGGGGACAATTTGGTAGACGTGCCAACAAATACATATTTTTATTCGGGCTATAACAATTGACAGCGATGGATGAACCCGCCCTCCGCTACTGACACAAATACCTCGATAAATCCACTTCCACCATCCATCACAACCACCAATAGAGTGGAAATGGTGGTGGACGGGCAGGGAGCACCTTGACGCGTGTTTGCCCGAGTGGAATACGAAGTGGAATGGAGTGGAGTCGATTGGTAATGTGGATGTGAATACCCCCGTGTCGGATGCTTGTTAGTGATGGTTCGGTGTGTTCTTATGAGGTCTTTTGGTTCGGGGTGGGAGGGGTACCGGTGCTCGCTTGAGGCTATATGTCACACCAAAGGTAAATATAATCATTACGGTCGTCTAGTATCGATTACAGACCCGCTCAAAATACTGATGATTAACCACTTTTACCCGATTCTTGATCACTCCATCTCCTGACGATTTTATTCAACTTAAGAAAGATCTCGCGTCGTAAAAAAACAAAATAAGGCTATATCCAACCTATCAAGTTTAAACATTGCTCTTAAACGAAGTAGGATTGCTTGGTGTCTGCAATAATATTAAAGTCAAGAGTACGAAGGAGTCGCATAAAATTACCTACATTTATCAACATATTAGCAACAAATGGAGAGTATATTATCTTTTCCGATCACAGAAAATACTTGAGAAGACAACAATAAATAAACAACTGAGAAATATAACTATCTCTAAAATTTAACCAAAAAGTCGATAACTGTTAGGTGATAATTGACGCTAATAACACTCTTGTCACTTTTGCCTAATGTTGACTCACCCTGACCTTACTATACACAGACTCACTCAGAGCAACGAAATATAAACTCGCTCAGAACACCAAGGTATATAACACTGTGGTCTTCCCTTATCGATTGCACTCCCTCAACACACTGCTAATTATACAAGAACTGCCGAATAACTGACACACCTTTAACTAAACAACACACCTGAACAACACCTGATTAATTGACTGTCATTTATGCTGCACCACACGCTATGTTACTATTTACCTGCGAACAACATCTATCTGTCTATCTATAGCCAGACGCCTTAATCCCGAAAGGCGTGACCACAAACAAATCGCCTCCACGTCGCCCTGCCCCCTGCCATTTCACTGCCCTCCCCCCAGCTCACATACTATCATATAAATATTACAGTGAATAAAGGATTGTTGCAATTTTACATATTAAGTAAGAACGATGAAGTAGTCAATTACTGTTCTTCTGAATGGAGATTGTATTCAAAAGTGTAAAAATAAATCTTCCTATCCCACCAGCTGCTCCTACATACAAAGAGTTTATTTATCTATTTATATTTTTAGCAATGGTGTGAGTGAATTGTCTGGCCTAATTCAGTGAGTAAACATTCTCCCTCCCCCCCCCTCTCTCTCTCTCTGTTTCTGGACCCTACTTCATCCCATCCTTAAGTGGCAGAAAAACATGATGATGATGAACACAGGCTACCATTATCATCATCATTACTACCGTCATCCTCATCATCAAGTTTGACCTAACCCAATTTTCCACAATTTCAATCTGATGGGTTACATCCAAAACAGAGAGGGAAAAGAAAAAAAAAAAGGGGGGGGGGGCAAAATCGTCACAGCCTGGCCCGATCATGACAAACGGCGTACCATTAAAGCCATACACAACACTCAATAACCATCTCGCCGCCCGTGACAGACAGGCTACCAATATATCCGTGTTGGGAGAACGTGAAAGATTATGTACCGCTGACACACAAAGCATCATACCTCTCTGTGCTTTACATATTGAAAAGCTGGATGAAGAGTTTTGAAATGCTGCTGTGCTGTATGTTCTGTTTTTGTAACTATTATTTCCTGTTTATTATTATTATTATTATTATTATTATTAGCATTACTACTGCAACTGTCAACATCACCCTCCCACAAAAATACAAAGGGTGGATGGAACAACAGAATCTGGTGAACTATTAAGCTGAGAATCCAGTACAAAGTTCCACACATCCACTCATTATTCAAGCCTTCGACGGGATTCCACACATGGACAAACGATCCACACAATATTCCTTTACGTTACTTAATATTCTTTTACCCTACTGAATACTATTTTACGTTACTGAATATTCTTTTGCCTTACTTAATATTCTTTTACTTAGTATTCTTTTACGTTGCTTAATATTCTTTTACGATACTTAATATTCTTTTACGTTACTTATTCTTTTACCTTACTTAATATTCTTTTTTCTTAATATTCCTTTACGTCACTTAATATCCTTGTACTTTTCTAAATATTCTTTTACCTTAATAAAGATAATTGGTACAGTACTCTATTTTTAGTTACAAATTACCAGATATGACGAAACATTAGAAACATGTCAAGCCAATTTTTTACTTTTTTTTTCTTCTCTCCTTTCAATGTGTTTCTCTGAATTACCAGATAATACCTAAATCTGGACAAACATTACTCAGGTTCAATGATAAGTTGTACAGAATTACCAGTTCCAATGAAACATACAGGAAAACATCGTTCAGGTCCAATGAGAGTTACCCCAAAACACCAGACATAACGAAACACATAGAAAAACATCGCTCAGCTACAAAACCAACTAACATTATACAGTAGACACACCACACTTCTTTTATAAACGTTCAGATCGACGTATTCCATTAGCGATCGTTCAGGGCGCACTTTTTTTTATTTAACGTTCAGATTGACGTTTTTCCATCAGCGATCGTTCAAGGCGCACATTTTTTTTTTTTTTTTTTTTTTAACGTTCAGATCGACGTTTTCCATTAGCGATCGTTCAAGGTGCACTTTTTTTTCTTTTTTTTTTTTTTTTTTTTTTTTACGTTCAGATCGACGTTTTCCATTAGCGATCGTTCAAGGTGCACTTTTTTTTTTTTTTTTTTTTTTTTTTACGTTCAGATCGACGTTTTCCATTAGCGATCGTTCAGCGTGGTAAAACAAGCAACGCTGTATCTGATGTAATTACAGAAACTTCCACAGAAGCTAATTAGACAACGTGCTAATTAATGCCATAAGCGATCGATCCACGTGAGGTAATTAGAGCAGGCAACGTTTGACGCAATTTGAGAACGTTTATTTGGGGGTGATTAAAGATGAAAGTTGGTAGACCAGCAATTAACACTTTAACGACACTGACAACAAGAACATAAGCATAAATATTCACAACCACCACTACCACAACAACAACACAGTAAAAAATGATACAAGAACGTAAACATAAACAAAATACATTACCACCACCACAAAAACAACTGCAACAACAACAACAACAACCTCACACCATGACTACCCACGGAAATCCAAATCAATACTAAATAACCCCCAAATAACCCCTATTTACCCCAAAAATACCCTACGCACCCTCCCCCCCTTTAGCCCCAACATTTTCCCTAATGTTCACAAACAATTTCGTCTACAGTACAAATCCCCCAACCTCAAAAAAAGAAAAAAAAAAAATCCCACATCAGAATCCTCCTATCAACCCCTTCCAACCCCCCTGCCACAACCCTCCCCAATAATTACCCCCAACAACCCATCTTACCTACATTCCCAATATACACCCCTTCCTCACGAATTCTCTAACTTCAAAATCTTTCCTCTCTAACCCCCATGCAAACCCCTCCAACAAATTCCTCCAACCTCAAACTCCCTCCAACAAATTCCTCCAACCTCAAACTCCCTCCAACCCCCCGTACAAGCCCCTCCAACCAATTTCTTTAACCCCAAAACCCTCCCTGCCAACCCCCCACCCCCCGCCTGACCTCTGGCTACTTGGCCCCACGTTGTTGTGACAGTAATATCTCGGCCGGGACAGGGGTTCGAAGCCCCCAGGGACAACAAATTGCTGGGGGGAGAGGGGAGATGAGGGGAGAAAGGAGGGAAGGAGATGAGGGAAGGAGGGGAGATGAGGGGAGAAAGGAGGGAAGGAGAGGAGGGAAGGAGGGGAGAGAGGAAGGAAGGGAGGAGGAGGGGGGAAGGGGGGAAGGAGGGGAGAGAGGAAAGAAGGGAGGAGGAGGGGGGAAGGGGGGAAGGAGGGGAGAGAGGAAGGAATGAAGGAAGGCAGGGTAAGAAGGAGGGAAGGCCTCCGACAGGAGAGGAGAGGAAGGGGAGATGGAGGGAGGTTAGGGGAGAGAGGATGGAAAAAGGGGCAGTGGGGAGAAGGGGATGAGACAGGGAAGAAGGAAGGAAAGACGGAGGGGAGCTGAGGAGAAAAGGATGGGAGAGAAGGGAAGAGGAAGAGAAAAAGACAGAGAGAAGCGAAGGAAGGGAGACAGGGAAGAAGGGAGGGGAAATGGATATGGGGGGAGGATGAGAAAAGGATGGACAGAATGGAAAAAGACAGTGAGGGGGTGGAGGGGAGAGATGGAGGAAAGGAGGGGGGAGAGATGGACTGAGGGGAACTGCGTGAAGAGAAAGGAGGACGAAAAGGAAAGAATGAAAAGAAGGGAGGGGAGGAGGGGATCTGTGGGGAAGGAGTGAGAAAGGAAGGAGGAAGGGACACAAGAGAAAGACGAGAGGAGGGATGGAAGGAGGGGAACTGAGGGAAAAAACAAGAGGAAGGAAGGGAGAATGGGAAGAAAGGAAGGAATGGGAGAGGAAGATGAAAAAGCATATGGAAGAGAGGAAAAGAAGGGCGGAAAGGGAAAAGAAAGGGATAGGAAAGAAAAGATGGGGATGAGGGGAGAGGAAAGAGATGGAGAGAAAGACAGGGAAGAAGGGAAGGGAGAAGCGCAACAGAGGAGAGAGAAAGCAATGAGGGAGCGAAGAGAGGCGAGAGAAAAGGGAGGGAGAAAGGAGGGCGAGGAGAAGAGAAAGAATGGAGAGACGTAAGATAGACAACTAGAGATGGGGGAAGGATGAAGAGCAAAAGAAGCAAAGAAGAGTGAAAAATGAATGATTGGACTGGAAAATGAAAAGAAAAAAGTGGACGGGAAGGGAAGATGAGAAGGAAAGGAAGTATAAAAGTATTAAAGACGGAGATAAGAATAGAAAAGAGGGAAAAGGAAAGAGGGAGAGAAAAATAAAGACAGGAAAAGGGGAAGAGGAGAAAAATGCAGAGACGAAAGAATGGAAAAAAAAAATAGGGAAAAATACCAGGAATGTGAAGGTAGGGGGAGACAAGGGGGATTGAGAGATCAGGAATGAGGGACTGGGGTGGAGGTGAAGAGGAGAAGTTGGAGAGAAAGGAATCAGGAGGAGGAGGAGGAGGAGGAGGATTAAGAAGGGAGAGTCATAGGCTATAAGGGAGAGGGGAAGGATATCGAGGGAAGAGGGTGAGGGGAGGAGTAACAGGGAGAAGAAGGAGGAGGAAAGAAGACATAAGAGGAAGCCAAAAAGACGTATTCATGGAGGAAGGAGGGAAGAAGGGTGAGAGCACTGAAAAGGAGGAGGACAGGAGGGAGTGGAAGGTGGGAAGAGGGACAGAGAGGAGTAGAGAGGGAGTAGAGAAGAATAGGAAGGGAGAAAGAACAGGGAAGGAGAAAAAACAAAGGAAAACAAAAGTGGAAGAAGGAAGGAGAAAAAGATAAGGAAGCGATAATAAGGATGGAAAGGAACGGTCAGAGGCAGAGAGAGAAAAAAAAAGAGAGGAGGAAAAACAGATACGGTAGAAAGACAAGAGGAAGAGGGGAAGGGAAAATAAGAAAGAGGAAGATAAGGAAAAGGAGGGGTAGTCAAGGGAGAAGGAAAAACTGGAGAGAAAGAAAATGAAGAATGAAGAGAAAATGTTTAGATCAGGAAAAGACACAAAATACGTAGAAGACAAAGATGAAAAGAGGAAGACATGGAAGAGGAGGAAAAAACAGAAGGATAGAAGAAGAAGGATGAGGAGGTGGAGGATCAAGAGGGTATGAGGGGGTGTAGGGAAAGACTAGAGATCGTGAATGAAGGCAGGAAGAGACTCAGGAGAGGAAGAAGAATAGCTGGTGAAAGGAAGGAAGAGGAGAAGGACAAGGATCGAGAGGATGAGAGGGGATGTCTGTTTCTGTTGACTGGTGTGTGTGTGTGTGTGTGTGTGTGTGTGTGTGTGTGTGTGTGTGTGTGTGTGTGTGTGTGTGTGTGTGTGTGTGTGTGTGTGTGTGTGTGTGTGTGTGTGTGTGTGTGTGTGTGTGTGTACACTCAAAGTATTGCGTTTCTTCACTTACACATCTCAAGCATCTGACACTGACACACACATAACTCTGGGTTGCTGAAGTCTATTTATCTGTTGTTCAAACATTTACCTATTGCTTAACAACATCTCTTCTTTTTACTTTAATATCAACACTTTATACTCACTGATTTTCTTCTGTTAACTGATTAATGTTATATATTTTACTTTACATTGATCATATAAGATACTATTATATCTATTTACCATTTGTTACGTACCACGGTAATTTAATTCGTTAGTTATTCATTATTTACCTACTTATATAATCTGTTACCTATTATTCCCCTATTATTAACTTACCTATTTAATGTGTTATATTTACGTAAATTATATGCCCTATTTATTTGCTTCTTTTAGTACTGATAATTATTATTATTATTTTTTTTTTTTTCATATTTCAACGTTTCTGTTTATATATATGCGTGACCTGGGTTGGCTGCTGCATTGTGGGATTGTGTGTCAACAGGATTGAGTCGTTTCGCCCATGACTGCCCTCTCCTTGCGTGACAGACGTGGAAAAGGCGTGGAAATATGGCCTGAGAGAGAGAGAGAGAGAGAGAGAGAGAGAAATATCAATCGTTATTTTTGTCTTTTTATATAGCATCCTCTCTCTCTCTCTCTCTCTCTCTCTCTCTCTCCAGTGTCAAAATGTCTCCTCCTTAACCATAAATACATAAATATACTGAGGCACTGACACCAAACCACACACATTTTTAAAGCAATACTCTGTTATATCCTTTCTTAACTCCTATCAGCTCTCTCTTCATGCTGTTGCTATCATTCTGCACACCATAAGTTACTGCAAAAAACATATTCTTTAACAGCACACACTGTCTATAATTCATCCTAATATATATAACGTAGATGCACATTCATTACTCTTATTTCAGCCTTATTCTATCACAAAGAGCATATTGAAAGAAAACTGAGAAATGACACACACACACACACACACACACACACACACACACACACACACAACCACCTTAAACACAGATATCATAGCCATTCTCAAACACATAGCTTTACATTCCTCACTTCTAGCACGTCTTTCTTCATTCTACAGCTATCATTATCCTGCAACTGGCATCTCGTCAAGTACTGCAAAAAAAAAAATGCATTCTTTACCCACCACACTGATATCACACTCTGACACTCTTCTGGATTCACTGCTCACCATCAGCATGTCATTCTTCACTCTGTCACCATTCTACATCAAAGTATGCGTTGTCCTTCACCCATCACCTCTTTCATATAAGTAAATAAATAAATAAATAACAGATAGCTCATATTTTCAAACTCGTATTAATTTATACTGCTCTCTTCTTGTGCGTCTCTCGTCATACACCTCTGATGTTGCAATACACTTATACACTTCATTTAAGTACACAAATTTCCAAAGTGTATTCTCAAACTCGCTCAGATTGCCACTATTCACTGTTGTTACCTTACGTCTCTCTTCATCTGCACTTAGACTGCAAAACGCATACCAATCATTGTAACACGCAGACATCTCAAACATTCTCAAACTCGTATAGATTAATTTTACTGTCATGTCTCTCCTCACTCTATCTGTCATCATTCTTAAAACATCCATCACTTAAGACACAAAGATATCTCAAGTATTCTCAGCCTAACTTTACCCTCTCCTGTCATGTCTCTCTCCATTCTGCACTGGCGATGAACATAGACTATTCATTTGCCATAACTTAGACACCTTCATCCACTCATTGTCGCGACGTCATTCTTATTTCATTCTTGCCTTATCCAGATCACTTTGTTCAGCACATGAGACATTTTGAACTAATGGTAATAGATATAGTATTCATTAACCCTTTAACTTCTGGCAGCCTCTCTCAAAGTCAGAAGCATCATTCAATAACAGAAAAAAATAATAATTGTACAGGAGTTAAATATTCTCAGACTTGTATAGATTCTCTCTCTCTCTCTCTCTCTCTCTCACCAGCAGGGAATGTACTGTACCCCGCCTCACCCTATGGTATGTGGGAGCTTCCATGAATGCCCCCGTCAGTTATGGGAGAATATTTCGCAACAAGGCGACCATACTCTCCCTTTCACCCTGCTCCACTGGCTCTCTCACCCTCTCTCTCTCTCTCTCTCAGTACTTCTTTGCTCACATCTCCTCACTCTCACTTTCTCACTCCCTCTCCTTCACCCTCTAAATTACCTCCCTTTTCTCTCCCCTTCCCCTCTTCCTCTCCTCTTCCCTCCCCTCCCCTCGCCTTCCCCTAAATCTCCCCCTCCCCCTCCCCTCCCCTCTTCGCGTTACCCAAACCTATAACCGAACTGGGGAACAGAAAATACTCATTAGCTAAACAAACTGATGGGAGGGGGGGCCTGCCAATCGGTGGGGAGGGGGGGGGGCTGATGAGAGAGAGAGAGAGAGAGAGAGAGAGAGAGAGAGAGAGAGAGAGAGAGAGAGAGGGGAGGCATGATGGGAAAGGAAAAAGATTATGAGACAGGAGAAAGAGGGTTATATATGGGAAGAATGGAGATGGAGGGAGACAAGGAGTAAAAAAGTAAAGAGGAGGGAAGGAGCAAGAGAGGGATGGAAGAGAGGATAAGCTGCTGTATGGGGGAAGAAAAGGGATCAAATTAGGAAAGAAAGGGAAGGGTATGGAGAGTATGGAGGGAGGCAAAGGTGGGGAGAGATGGGAGGGAGTGAGGGAGGGAAGAGAGGGGAGAGATAGAGATAGGGAGGGAGGGAAAGTGGGGAGGGAGACAGGGAAAGGAAGGCAGGGAGGTAAAGAGGGAAAGAGGAGAGAAGTGAGAGGGTAAATGAGTAATGTATATATGACACAGGAAGGTGGGAAATGAAGAAGAAAAATACAGAGGAAAAAAGAAGGACGAATGACTGGAGAATAAAAGGGACGTGGAGGGGAAAGAAAGGAAGTAATAATGAAGACAAATGTAGAGGCCGACGAAAGGAGAAGAAAGACACACATGATAAAGAGGAAGCGGTGGACGTACGGAGATAGGCCAAAGGAAAAATGTCGAATAAGAAACGTTAATAAGAAAAAAAAAATGTAAACGAAAAGAAGAAAGTACTGAGGAATCAGGCCGAATTAACCCGTTCAGTACGATAAAGTCTTTTTCTAGTATTCAGGACAGGAATTAGCTTCAGTTGTGACAGTGTAAATGCTGGCTATATCTAACCCCTCCAGTTCAAAAGGTCTCCCCTAAGCTGAACATAATCAGAAGGAAGCTAAAATGAAATATAAAAGATGTCAGGGTAAAGAAGATATGGCGTCGAATATGGAAAAAAAAAGAATTACAAAAACGGAAACAGCTGAGAGGTTTCGGGTGGAAATAAGGAAAGGAAGGAAAATATGCAAATAAAAAGGTAGGAAAAAAATCCGGTTGAATCACCAAGAAGAAAAACGAAAGCAAGGGGGAACAGGGAAAAAAGGGAAGGAAAGAATTATAAGACAGACGGATGGCTAGAGGGACGTAGGCCGAAAGAGCAGAGGATAGGAACCCATTTGGCTGCTGGATAAGGGAGGAATGCGAGAGACGTGGGGAAAAGGAATAGATAGGGGATAAAGAGGGAAAACTGCGCAAAGCGTGATATAACTGAGAAACAAGACACGGTAGGTAAGAAAGAAGAAGGTAGAGAAACATGGAAGACTGCCCTGATCATTGGACCAAGTTAGAAATGATGACGGTAAAGGTAATTGTAATAAAAAAAAGAAAAAAAAAAAGCCGCGAAAGAGGATATGTTTTACGGGAAATAGAAGAACTTGTAAAGAATATTAAGAAACATACAAAAAAAATAAGCAGAAAGCATAACAAGAAGATATACTAGATGAAAATAATGAAAATAAACACACACAGACAGACACACACACACAATCAATCAACCACTTCTTAAGCTATATTTAACCCTGATACCCTAAGTTAGTCTTCAATCAATGTCATTTGCTTATTTTGCAAGTCAACAAAATCAATATCACTGGAATAAAAAAAAAAAGTTGAATATCTTTAACAGACATCTTTGCTTAAATATCTAAAAACAATACTGAAATATTTCGTAAACTCAGCTAATTCACTGATATCTTTTAATATCTTCACTACGATGGTATTTTTTTATTTTATTCTTGCTTTCTCCAGACAATTATATTCAGCTTTTGAGGGACTATAAACTTGGAAGCTACGGTATAACTTTGCCTTTTCATTAACCTGTAACTAAAGGACTTTCCTGCGTTGAAGGCAATGGTCTGGAAGTAACACCAATAAAGTGGACCAACATATCACACTGAAGGGATTAACAAAAGACACACACACACACACACACACACACACACACACACACACACACCTCCCTCAACAACTCGGTACGTAGAAATCCCACACCCAACCCGATTGCAACTTGGCATCGCACTCCTTGCACGCTCCGGGGCCACTGACGTCAGCGTGGATTAACAGGCAGATTCGATATGGTCCAATCTTGTGAGGAATTACGCCGGTATCTCGACCATGGGGAAGGTTGGGTGCTTATTCGATTTGCCTCCTCTTCTGTATAATCACTCCTTTCCCTCCCCTGTGCCTCTCCTTCCTTTCCTCCGTCTTGTTTTCTTTCTGTATCTCTTTTTATGACTATATCTCTTCTGTAACTTTCTTTACGACTCTACCTCTTTTTACAACCATATCTCTGTATCTCATTTTACGACTGTATCTCTTCTGCATCTCTTTTTATGACTATATCTCTTCTCTATCGATTTTTTATATCCCTTCTGTATCTCTTTTTATGACTATATCTCTTCTATATCTCTTTTTTATGACTATATCTCTTCTGTATCTCTTTTTACGACAAGAGTTTTATTTATTTTCTTGTTGGTGCTTGGTCGATTTGCCCCCCTCATCTGTATAATTACTTCTTTCCTTCCCTTTGCTTCTCTCTCTCTCTCTCTCTCTCTCTTGTTTACCATCCATTCCTTCCATTATTTTATTCTCTTCGACTGTATGAAAGATGGCGCTTGCTTCATTTTGCCCTCTTCTGTAGTAACACTCATTTCCTGTTTATATTTTCTTCCTCTTCTCCTTTTCCCTTTCATTCCTGGTTATCATCTGTTTCTCCATGCGCACCTTGTACATCTTCTTATTCAGTAATTTACCATTTCTTTCTCTTCTTCTCGTTCCTCTTCGCCTTCCCTCTCGAGATACTCTTATCCTGTAGCCTACTTCCTTTTCATGCTTCTTTCTCTTTCTTAATCCCCTTTCCTTTAGCATCCGTTCTTTTCATTTGTTATTCCTTGTGCATTTTCTCGTCACTCTCTCTGCTAATTCCCAGCTACTTTCTCATCTCTTTTATTCCACATATCTTTTTTTTTTTTTTTCTGAGTTCGCTTTCTCTTTCTAAACAACTTATTATTTTTTTTTATCTCTCAATTCTCTCTTACAGTCCTCTTCCTTTGACTTAAACTTTCCTTCCACTGCTTCTTTCTTCTCCCCCAACTTTCCATTTCTTTCACTTTCCCTCCGACATTTCCCCTTACGTTTCTTCTTTTCCTACTCTTTTCCACTCCATTCCTTCCCTCCCACCTTTTTCTCTTCCACTCCTTCTCTGTCTCCTCTATCCTCCTCTTCTTCCTCTTTCACATTTTATACTTCCACTTCTTCCCCTTCCTCTTCCACTTCTTCTTCCTCTGCTCCTACCCCACTTCTTCTCCACTCTCTTTCTCCCCCTTGACCTCGCCATTCCCCTCCCCTCTCATCCAACTCTCCTCCCCTCACTTCCCCTCAATCCCCTGGGGAGTCAAAATTAAGGGAGGGCAGGGGGGAGGAAGGGGGGCTAGGAAACAAAGGGGCCTTATGACAAAATTAGCCCCGTCCCACCCATTACCCATTAACCATTACCGAACAAACTGACGCGCCGAACTGGATGCGATTTTTCCTATTTGCTCTTACGGATGTTATGTGTCGACGGGGCCAGGTCGGATTTTGCGTCCAAATATTTGCGTCCGGAATCTCTTATCGCTTTTGTTTTCTTTTCCTCCGAACGAAGCGCAGAGTCAGCAAAAATTACTCCCAATCACCTCACAATGGCCTAATAACTTAATCGCTACACCTGCCAAAAATAACACCTTTCTATTTCTCCATTTCTCCATCAAAACTCTGAACAATGACCAAACAACAATCATTCTTACAGAGGCCAGAAATAACGCCTGTGTGTGTGTATGTACGTACGTATGTATGTATGTATGTATGTATGTATGTATGCATGTATTACGCCAGATGCATTGTCTAAACTTGGCCTGGTAACTTAATTTCACCAGCTAAAAAAAAAAAAAAAAATGTATATTCATCGAAACACTGAACAATGACAAAAAAATATAATTATTCTTTAAGCTGCTGGAAATAATGTCTGTGTGTATATGTGGGTGTATGTATGACTGTAAGTATGTATGTATGTATTACGTAGACGCTAAATATCTTACACTATTAACTTTCAAAGACCAAATACAAATTTTTGCAAGTCTCTGAATTGTTATTAACTTGCTATAACAAAAAATCGTGAAGTACTTGCGAAATATACAGAACCATTTTAAACATAAGCTGAAAAAAAAAAAATCCATCGGTGTTAAGAATAAAGCACTATTGTTGGCTGAATTAATCATAAGTTCCTGGAAAGATAATCAGAACCCCTATCAAAGAACGCATATAGGATCGAACACCCCATCGTCTGATCTCTCCTCGTCCTCCTCCTCCCTCTCTATTAAAGCGATTCCCATTCCAGCCAGACCTGGGAATCCGTGAAGCATTACAAAAACAAAAGCCGACAAAGGATCAAACCCTCCTCGCCCGACCCCTTTTATGATCCCGAAAGGTTGCGGGTGATCCATACAAAACAATGGAGTTGACGCCTCCAATAGGATCATAAGGGAAGGGAATCCAGTCGCACTCTCGCGTTCTCCAATTTCTCTTCTGTCTGTCTGTCTCTAATCGTTCTTGTCCTCTCTCTCTCTCTCTCTCTCTTTAATATCTTGATGAAATAGCACTGCGGCGTCTATGGTCGATGCGAGACAAAAGGGTTGATGTTCCGAAGGTTGTAACTGGAAGGGGATCGAAGGGTAACTCAAGAAAGGAGTTTAATCGCTCTCCATTCTCTCTCCAAACGACTTTCCTTTGGCTTCATTAGAAAGTTATGATAAGATCTGCGTATAAATTATAAACATGAGTTGAGATAATCCCTTCACTACGATATTTCCTTTCGTATTTTGCCTCTGGGCGATTATACTTAAGAAAGATTTTTGTGATCATTATTAAAAGTCTCCCTTAACCCATTCACTACGATGACGACCATTAATATGTACTTATCACCAGATGAATTTAATTAATCCGAGTAGGGCTTCTCGACGTGAAGAAAAAATCCAAGGACAATCAACTAGTATCAAACGAAAGGAATAAATCCATCCTCCTCTCTTCCCAAACACAAATTATAGTCTTTATTCTAAGAGTTATTAGTAACTGTGTATAAATCTCATAGTGAAGACGTTAGATATGTTTTTTCTACGATAGTCGATCTGTAGCACACAAAAGGAATTAAATGATCCACCTCTCCTTCGAATTAAATGATCCACCTCTCCTTCGAATTAAATGATCCACCTCTCCTTCCAGCGACAATATAAACCCTTCGCTGCGAGAGTTATTAGAAGCTGTTGACTCTATACAAAGTAAAAACCGACACCAGGCGGCTCTATAAACCACTGAAAGAAGAGAATAGGATCACAGAAGTGGAATCCAATCGTCCTCTTCTCCCTCCTCGAACCCACCACCACCACATTTTTAATAACTTGATGAAAAAGATCTTAGGGGGTGTTGCGTCTATAACCTAAAGGGAGGGTTACGAGAGGAAAGGGAGTTGTATTCTCTTTACCCTCAGGGGGGCAAACCACACCCTATGTTCCCTGGGTCAAAGGCTTGGAATCAATAACGGGAATCAATATTACTAAGGGGGGGTTTGGGGGAGGCAGGATGGAGGGGTGGGGTGGGAGATAGGAGGGTTAGGGAGAGAAACGGAAGGGGTTGGGGAGAGGTAGAGGGAGGGGTGCGGGAGGAAAAGGGTGTGCAGATGAGATGATGGGTGTGGTGTGGAGTATATAAATGAGGAGTAAGGAAAGAGGAAGGTGGGGAGGGGTGTTGGGGTAAGAAGGGTGTTAAATATTGAGAGGGGGTGAGGGGAGGTAGGTGGGATGAGTGGGGAAGGAAGAGGGTGCGCAGATAAGTGTGGTGGGGAGGGAAGTGTCCAGTATATAAATGGGGATTAATGACAGATGAGGATGGGGAAGGGCGTAGGTGAAAGAATGTGTATGTATATGGGGAGAGGTGGAAGATGGGGAGGATCCGTGAGGAATGGGGATTGGGGGGGAATGGTGAAGGTGTGATGGGGATGAGAGACAAGAGTTGGTGGGGGTGGGGGTGGAGAGGCAGATGGGCAGGGATGATGAAGAAAACGTGATGGAGAGGAATGTGATGAGGAGGACGGATTACGATGGAAGGGTGTAGGAATGACAGAAAGGTGGGAACTGATGCTGGGAAGAGAAGATTAGGGAGTACTGCTGGTGAAAAGGAGGCTGTAAGAACGTGGGAGGGGTACTGGTGTGAAAGAAATGTGAGAGAGTTGGGGGGGAAAGGTGTGTGGGTTGAGGAAGAGGTGTGGTGGAGTTGGAGGAGAGGTGTGGGGTTGAGGGAGAAGTATTTTGTTGGGTTAGAGGTGTGGGAGTAGATTTTTGGAGGAGGGGAAAGAGAGAGTAAACGGAAGAGGTGAGAAAAGAGTTTAGGTGGATGGATGAGAAGCACTTGTAAGGATGGAGGGAGAGAGGGATTTAAGGGAGAGCAAAAGTTAAAAAAAAAATAATAATAATAATAATAATAATAATAAAGTGTTATCCCATGAGGTGAAATGATCCTTTAATAAAAACAGAAGTTGACTCATACTTAGTTATGCAAATTGCCCGTGCTGTATGTACACCGTACCTGTTGAGAGAAGAGAATTTATATTAGAACGCTGTAAATCATGTCATTCTTGTAATTTAATAATAATAATAACAACAACAACAACAATCACCATCATCATCATCATCATCATGTCAGAGAGAAAGAGAAAAGAATAATGGAATATTATCGAGTAACAGAAAAAGATAAAACAGACAACGAGACTTAAAAGACAGTGAAAACAGCTAACATAGTCTGGGAGCGACTGAGACAGATCCGATCAAAGACAGAAAGGAGAGGTAAAGGTATGGAGAAAACGAGGGAGAGGAAGTACGGTATCTAAAACAGGAAAAATTGTGGGAGAGACGTATCTAGAAGCTGAAAAGGTGCGATACACAGACAGTACATATTTCCTGACTGTGGAAGAGAAATTGGATGAGAAAGAGACAGAAATAATGAACTATAGAAACAAGGACAGTTATAAAGCCGGACTGAGAGAGATAATGTGACAGAAATATTAGACAGAAAGTTTATATCCTAAGACGGTGCGAGACAAAGACAAGAGATAGATGAGAGGGCAAGAAAGACATACAGTAGAGGGAAATCTTGTGAAATGAGAGAGAGAGAGAGAGAGAGAGAGAGGAAGGGTCCTATACAGCAGACTGGCAGTATATAACCTAAGAC
This sequence comes from Coenobita brevimanus, assembly GCF_032717465.1. Classification (NCBI taxonomy): domain Eukaryota; kingdom Metazoa; phylum Arthropoda; class Malacostraca; order Decapoda; family Coenobitidae; genus Coenobita; species Coenobita brevimanus. The sequence continues at coordinate 27,185,890 of NC_137012.1, forward strand.
AGTGTGAGACAGAGATAACACAACCACGAGACAGAGAGAGACAGGGGGTTGGGAGGGGGGGGAGGAGAGACAGAGAGAGACAGGGGGTTGGGAGGGGGGGGAGGAGAGACAGAGAGAGACAGGGGGTTGGGAGGGGAGGGGGAGAGACTGATTGAGACAAAACCGAGGGAGCGAGGGAGTGAGAATGAAGAAGACACAATCGCGTTTCCATTGTATTGGCCCAGTGGATCGCCTACGACCCTTCCATTTCCTTGATTAATATGCCAGAATGTAGCCAGTGATTGGAATATTGATGTGTGTGGGGGGGGGCTCCCTTTAATCGTTAGACAATCCCCAATCTTCCCCGCCCCAATCCCCCAAGCTTGTCTGTCTCTGTGTGTGTGATGTCTGTGTGTTTTATTCGTGCATTTGTGTTACTTCATTACAATCTCCTTTTTTCCTCTTGTTTCTTCCTGATCACCTTCTTTCTCCCACGCTTCTCTCTCTCGCTGATATCTGTGTTTTATTTATGGTTACGTGTCTTCTTTATTGTCTTTTCTTTTCCTTTCTTTCTGATCATTTCCTTTCTTTCTCCCAAACTTGTCTTTGTGATGTGTATGTGTTTTGTTTATATAGGTGTCTGTCTTCTTTTTCCTTTCTTTCTTTATGATCACCTACATTCATTCTCCCAAAATGTGTGTGTGTGTGTGTGTGTGTGTGTGTGTGTGTGTGTGTGTGTGTGTGTGTGTGTGTGTGTGTGTGTGTGTGTGTGCCAATTTTCTACCTTCGTGCCTTGTTTTTCTTATATATTTCTCTTTTTCCTTCTGATCGTCCTGTCTCTCTCCCCGCTTTCATCTCTTACCCCTATTCAGATCTCTTGTGTCTCTCTTACATTCTTTTTCATCATCTTTTCTAATGCCCTTCTCCATGTATGTTGATTTTTATATATCTATATCCATCTATCTTTATCTACCTACCTACCTCTGTATCTACCTACCTATCTATCTATCAATCTTATCGTGTCTATCCTTCCTTCACTGCAAACCCAACTGTTCAACATATTTCTCATCGTTCCACGTATACCCACAAATCCAACCTATTTACCGTCCACGCTCCCTTTTATCATAAACTGCCCATCATCCTCTTCCTCCCCATTTTCATCTATATTAGCCTCTTGGTGTTTCGAAAATTAGCCCTAAAGAAAAAAAATAAAAAAAAACGAATGATTGGGTTCTTTGATGACAGAGTAGCGATCGCCCATTCTCTAATTTTTCACCCTAATTCTTAAAGATCGATGGTTAAATGCGCTGGAGCCTCTAATCCGGGCCCTAAGTTGAAAAAGACTGAGAGAGAGAGAGAGAGAGAGAGAGAGAGAGAGAGTGTTAAACGGCTTAACACAGGAATGCAAGCCGTAAAAATAACACACTTATGAAAGTTACTTGGATTTTATGAAGAAACTGACAATGGCAAATATTCGAAGGAAAAAAAAAAAAGTAATGGCTAGCAAGAGAACGACAATTCTATATCTCGTTCACCATCATCATTATTATCATCATCACTAGCATCATCATCTACACTGTCAACATCACCATCACTAATATCGCCATCACTATCACCCTCTCCATCATCATCACCATCATCACCATGCAACACCTATAACCAAATAAGAAACGAAGTAAAAATAAAGCGAGAAAAAAAAAGACCTATATTGCACAAAGGGCGCCTCTCTTGAAAATATCCCTGAAAATGGCACTCTTAACAATCCCTCCATTTGATCCATGACAACAAAACAGAAAATGACACCTAAAAAAAAGTACACGAAAAACGAGAGAAGAATAGACGTCTTAACCCTTTGGTCAACACCCTCACTCACTCATGCCCTGGCTAAGAAGTTAAAATGCATCTTAGGCCATTTTTTACTTAAGTTTCCACTGCGGTGAAAAATTACTTTGAAGCTTTTTGTCTTGTCGCATTTCTTTACTCTTAATAATCGCTTTTGTTTAGTTATGAAGTGTCTGGTAATCTGAATTAAAATAAAATAAATAAATTTGATCTTGTGCATCCTAATTCCTTCACTTCCACGACGTATTATTATTATTTTTTTGCATTTCCCCTGAAAACCTATATTCTAAGCTGAGCAAAATCGTCCAGTGGCAACAATAAATAATAATAATAATAATAATAATAATAATAACAAAAACACGTCCTCGAACTTAAGGGATCGAGAAAAGAAAAAACACCCATCTCCTGCGTTCCTCAAGAAAGTCTATCTTTGTAGCCCCTAACATGTCAAATTCTGAGTGTATCCCCAACGCGACGGAGGGTTAGCGCTTCTCTTTATAATCTGATTGGCCCGTTCACATGTCAGACTCCGCACCTGATTGGCTGTGGGGGCCCTCCTACGAGACTGCCAGGGTTACATTGATCTAAATTGGACCCACAGTCGGTTTATATCAGGCCTTTAAGTTCGGGTTTCTCTCTCACGCTTGATGGCCACCGTTCGTATTCAGGTTTATTTATAGATTGTGTGTGGGGTTGCTCAGCCCCTCTGCTCAGGTTTGGATGGGTGGTGTTCGTGTGCTCTGTTTGTCTGTCTTTCTGTGTCTATTTTCTGTCTGTCTGTCTTTCTGTGTCTATTTGCTGTCTGTCTGTCTATCTGTGTCTCTGTTTGCTATCTTTGGCTGGCTGTCTTTCTCTGACTATTTTCTATTTGTGCATGTCTATCTGTCTGTCTGTCTTTCTGTGTCTCTGTTTTCTCTATGTCTGTCTGTGTCAACGTTTTCTGTCTTTGTTTGTTTATGGGGTTAAGTGGGTGTTCGTGGTCTTTTTATTTCTATGTGTCATTCTGTTTGGGATATTGTAAGTGTTCTCTTCGCTTACCTGTCATTCGTTGCCTGCTTTGCTACTCCCAGTATTCTCTGCTTAGGGTCTGATGCCTGTTGTTCGTCCGTCTGTCTCTGCTTGTCTGTCTGTCTGAAAGTGTGTGTCTGTAGAGCCTTCTGTGCTATCCTTGTCATATTCTTGCATCTATCCCACACCTTTAGACGATTTGCCTACTGTAGTTATCTTTTCGTTTACTACTCTCACTCTCTCTCTCTCTCTCTCTCTCTCTCTCTCTCTCTCTCTCTCTCTCTCTCTCTCTAGTGTGTGTGTGTGTGTGTGTGTGTGTGTGTGTGTGTGTGTGTGTGTGTGTGTGTGTGTGTGTGTGTGTGAGGATGTTAAATAGATTAAATCGTCTCCATTAACACAACTAAGTTCCCTACTATTTTGCTCTTTTGTCTTCCTCCTCCCACATTCCCACTAACCTCGCTTCTATGCATTTTCTTCATTAACCCGATTTGCTTTATGCGTTTCTCCAAAATAACTTCACGACCAGTCTGAGAAATGGTGATAGCATATACGTTCAAGCGTATACATGCATCTTACAAATTCACCCATCTAATGCAGACCCATATACACAGTCTCAGTCTCTCTCTCTCTCTCTCTCTCTGCATATTGGTGCCCGTCTACGAGATCTCTACCGCTATGGGTCGGATATCAGGAGTGGGAAATATCGAGCAATGTCCATTTTTACTCAGCACTTCTGCCCTATTTGCAAGGCTTTCCTTATTTCAGACCATGTCGATGTGTTCCGCTTTCTGTATGCAAATGAGCTGACAATCACAACTGTTTCGTTCCTGTTGTCCATACGAACTCGAAGACACAAGAACCAATTTAAGTAAGATGATGAGAACTATGATTATCAAAAAATATATGGCGTGAATTTTGTAGTTTGGAATAAGTTTTGTGAAGTCTACGGAAGTGAAGCATCTCGTGCACGAAAATCTTTAGTGAGAGACAGACGGACAAAGCCACTCCTGGATAGACTCTGCATCTTTAAGAAAATCTTTACCTATTGTCTAAGTCAAATAAAATGCAATAAAAAACAATAAAACAAACAAACAAATATTCGCGCTCGGAAAACGATCGATTCTCCGCGATTGCTGGTGAAGGAAGGCTGGGTGGGGGTGGGTAGAGGGGAGGGAGAAGGGTGGGGGTGGAGGGAGAGGAGGGGGAAGGGTGGGGGAGCGGGTGGATAAGACAGGGAAGGATGGGATGGGTGGGGAGGAGAGGGAAGGGTGGGGAAGCGGATGCATAAGACGGGAAAGGGTGGGGGAGTGGGTGGATAAGAGGAGGAAGAGTGGGGAAGCGGGCGGGTAAGAGAGGGAAGAGTAGAGGTGGGTGGAGAAGAGAGGGAAGGGTGGGGGAGAGGGTGGATATGACGGGGAAGGGTGGTGGGGATGGGTGGAGAAGAGGGGGAAAGATAGGGGTGGGTGGGGAAGAGGGGGAAAGGTGGGGGTGGGTGGAGAAGAGAGGGAAGGGCTGGGGAGTGAATGGGGAAGGGGGACGAGTGGGGGCGGAAGGGAAGAATCCAAAGCACACTGCCCTTCTTTCCATAATTCTTCGTCCGGCCGCTGGTTGAGGAAAATAAACCCCAAGGATGAAACCCCAAGGATGTCACACATTTCATTCGCCCTACTTCTAGACGGTTTTTTACCCTTTATTTTTATTTTTCATTTATTTATTATTATCTTTATTCACTTATTAAACCTGCTTAGGGGAGTGGTCTGGCAGTAGAGGTTAAGGATGGCAATAACTAACCCATCGCAATCAAAATGTCTTAAGCAGAGTTAAATAGTAAAATGGTCTAAGGGTAGCGAAGGTCACCAAAAATAGGTCATCAGAGGAAAAGGTTAATGGAACTGGAGACAGATTCAAGGTAAAAAAAAAAAGTCTTAAAAGCAATTCATGAATATAGTATAATTCATTCTTGTAGGAAGGGTCAGGAGAGGGACGTGCAGAGCCTAACCATGGTTGTTAATCCCCCTGAAAAAAAAAAAAAAAAAAAAAAAAAAAAAAGAGGAGGAGGAGGAGGAGGTCCAGAACAAGAAGTAGAATAAGAACAAAACATTTTCTCGGCTCTACAAGGGTCATCAAAGAATCAGCCATTTTTCTAGGACCTAATCTTCCCCTTGAACACGAGCCGTCATTGTTAGTTTTGGTAGCGATCGTAAGCCTCTGCAACAACCGACTGAACAATAAGCAGATAAGCAGTGGTGCGGTGGTGACGTTATATACGGAACGCTGCTTGGCGAAACTGGGTGTAATGTCACTACGGCGTCGGCGTGTCGTAACAATAACAATGCGGCGACTTGGTTACGAGAATGCGAGAGATTACCGTATGTTATGTTACGGGAACGAAACGCCGATACAACGACAGCGCAGTGATTAGAATACGGAATGTTATGATACACGACACGCTCACAGTTTGATAACGCAATGATAAGAGTAGGAAGGTTATGTTATGCGGTAGGAAGGCCCGCTGTGGGATAGCCAACTCTTAGATTGTGGTGAAGTATAAGTAACAATGGATATTTTTACATTATGGAACACGGAACACTCACAACAACAAAAAAAAAAAAAAATGCGTTAAGAATGTAAGACCCTATGAAAATGATCACTTCAACACATACCTTCTCAATCATATCCAATAAATGGTAAATGTTGCAGAGAAAATAAAAGATTGATTTTGATACCACAGAAGAAATCTTACGAAGTATATAAAAAAAATACTATAAATAAAAAACATCACTTTCCATTCTCACACCCGATGAAGCAATGCAAATCATCGAATTCTGTCAGTCTGTCTGTCTGTCTGTCTCGTACCGCCAACTATCCAGTAACAAAATAGCAAAAAAAATAAATAAATAAATAAATAAAAATAAAGAGAGAAAAGAAAAAAAAACACATCTATAGACTGAGCACGGAATATGTCACCCAACACTGACGAGCGAATATGGGATGGTTCGTCTACACAGGGTACCAGATATAGATGTGGTGCCGAACTATCGATCTTTCGCCCTGAATAGCAAGATCTACCGGCAAAGAGAGCGACGCGACCGTAAACGCCGGCCCATGAAGGGGAAAAAGGTGTCCAGATGCCCGTTAACGAGACCGATGTAGTGCGTGTGTGGCCGGTGCGTGGGATGGAAATTGCTGCTTTTTTTGACGCGAAAATGACACGGATCGCAAGTAGGAATAGAAATGGTAAAGAGGAAAATGAAGAGAGGAAATGAACAGGTAATACAGGATAGCAGAGAAGGGAGAAAGAGAATGCCGGCAGGATGAACTGCTACAAAACAGGGAATGTAAGAAATAAACCAAAAAGGAATATCAGAAAAAAGTAAGAAAGGAGAAAAAAAAGAACAAACAAATATACCACTATCGAGGACGAATTCCTAGAAATGAAAATGAGAAAATGAAAAGGTAAAGAAAATAAAGAATGAAGAAACACACACAAAAAAGGGGGGAATCTGCTAAAGGGAAAAAATAAAGTCAAAAACAGGAAGGGAAAAAAAAAAACCTATATAGGTATGGAAACAACGCATCACCAACACCACAACCACCACCACCACGATCATCATCATCATCATCGTTTTCTTCCACCTTGACCTACAGAAAACTACGAAAAAAATTGAATATAAGGGCAACTTGATGCAAGAGGAACGCGATTTTGGGGTGTGGGGAAATAAGTCTAGAGTCATGAAAAAAAAAAAAAACTCGTGTACCAATATTTTGAGGAGAAATAACTATCAAAGCTGAGAGTTTTTTTTCCTCGACCACTAATTGTTTCTGCCCGAGGACGTCATAATTATTCTTGCATCAACCAAACGATTCTATTGATATTAAATGATCATCCTGGCTGCAAGGAGGTTATATCTATCATCTAAACCCTCCACTGTGAAGGAGTCTCCTATGCCCATTACAGTCCTCTGAAGATGGCATGGAATAAATATGGCAAGAATTAAAACAAACATCATCGTGCCGAAGGAGATAGGTCTAACTAGATGGATATAAAGGTACAGGACTGATTTGGGTTAGTCAGACGATTATTATACTCTCAATTCTCGAAAAAACTATTTTTTTTTTCTGTTCGAACCTGGGCAAAGGCTTTACAAACCGCTACGTGAAGCCCAGCAGTCATCCTAAATTCTGCACACCTCCACATGCCACCACTTCCGTGCTAACATCCATCGTCCATATTGCATACATGTTAGGGCTGTCTCATATAGGACTTGTGTATTGGTATTAGCGGGGGAATTTTTACAGCTTGTCGGTGGGTCTTCTGGTAGATCAGTAAAGTATGCTTTAACAAAATTCAAATCCTTCAACTGTTCCCTGCACCAGCCGGGGTTCGAACTCGCATCCACTAAGCCTGCAGGCCGCCTCCCCACTGATTCGTCCACCGCCGAATGAGTTATTTTGATCATTATTGAGGATAATATTTCTGTCAGTAATTTCATATGAAATCCGTAGTTTCGATTCTTTTCTGCATTGCAATTTGGTTCATCGTTTTCGAACTAAGAGTATTAGTATGGCTGCTTTCTTCCTTACATTCTATTTAGATAACTTTTGCTACTACCGTCAGGCGAATAACTTCTTCCGTCACCCTTCGCCAATTCGTCAATCGTCCTCGTCTCTCAAAAGCCCCACAAAGAGGCGGCATCGAGGAGGTTCAGAGCTCACCGAAGCGCTTCCCAAACCCCCGAGTCCTTTGCCGCTCCATGTCTCTGAATAAGCTTACCGCCTGTGCGTTTGTGTAAGTTGGAGATACAGAAGAGGGAGGAGACATTTTGACACTGGAAAGAGAGAGAGAGAGAGAGAGAGAGAGAGAGAGAGAGAGAGAGACTGACAGGATGCGATATAAGACTGAAATAAAAACAACGAATGAGTCTGTGTGTGTGTGTGTGTGTGTGTGTGTGTGTGTGTGTGTGTGAGAGAGAGAGAAAGAGAGAGAGAGAGAGAGAGATACGCGGATACACAGACCACCCAGATCTTGAGGTCTCCAAGGCGATCCAGCCTGAATATAAACAGCGAAAAAGAAAAAAAAAAAACTTACTCCCCAATCACGAAAATTTAAGAGTTCTGTCTCGCTCACTTCTCTTATTTTTCCTTTTATTATATTTTCTCACTTTACTGGTAGTTTTAAAGTTCTTTTTCTCAACGATGAAGTTTCAGAAAGTACTGTGGGCTAAAGAAAACGACATTTTTTTTTCCCCAAAATCTTTTCCGTTCCTTCTTTTCAGCCGATCCTTTCTGGTTATATACAGGTAGCTCTTCCCGCCTCACATCTCTCTCTCTCTCTCTCTCTCTCTCTCTCTCTCATTAGTTACAAGATGAAAAAATTAATTACTCTGATCATGTTACATTATCATAAGTACCCATATCTTTACTTTCGTGTGTTCTATATTATTATTATTATTATTATTATTATTATTACTGTATTATTATTATTATTAAACTCTCACAAACCTCTTAATTTTTCCATTCAGTATTTGTCTCATTTTTTTGCCAATAACATGCCTGACATTTAGTTCAGTAAGGATTAACCTATTATATTTTAGAAACAGGAAGGCAGAAAAAATTAAGAAAAACAGAAATCGGTTGTTAAGTTAAAAGAATTACTTAAATTCGAATAAATCCTGATCATGAAATATTCCTTAGTTAAAAAAAATATCATTAAGACACTGGGAAACATGCCATGTATCCTACTATAGAGAAATAGTAGATTTTTTCAAGATGGTTGCTAAAATATCGAAAACTATCAAAATCAATACAGAAAAACACCATGATACTGTCAGCAAGTAGTTGAGACTTCTAAAAATAAAAAAATCTAGAAAATGGCCTAATAATGTAAGTAGCTTGACTCTGAAAAAAATAATCTGGTGAAATAGCCTAATAGAATAATGTGAGTTACTTCGGCTTAAAAGAAAAAAAAAATCCAAAATTGATCTGGAAAAGTGCCCTTATAGATGGAGTGAGGTGGTTCTAGAGCATCATGGCGGGCTCGTGTGATGGATCGGAAAGGGTAGGCGAGATAACACGGCCAGCGACACACTCTCAAACTCGCCTGAATAACTTGATAGCCATTATCATCTTCTACAGGATATAAACAGTGATAAGCAGAAAGCGTCCGCCGCCACACTGCTGCTGCTGCTGCTGCGTCTCTCTCTCTCTCTCTCTCTCTCATTTGTCACTGTCTTTCGTCTCTCTTTCATTTTTGCGTTAGGATATTCGGTTCTTCATCTCCTCTCTTCTTACATCTCTCATACTTTCAGGTTTCTCCCTACTCCTTACACCCCATTTCATGTTGCTCTTTCATCCTCTCCCTCTCATTTACACACACACACACACACACACACACACACACACACACACACACACACACACACACACTTCTCTCCCACCCTACTGTAAACTCATCCCTTCGCTCCTTCTCCTTCCTTCCCTCCCTCCCTCCATTCACGCCACTCTCCTCTCTTACACCCCACTTTCATGTAGTTATTTCCTCTATCAAACTCCCCTTCCTTCCTCATTTTCTCTCCCTCTTCCTCCTTCACATCGTATTCTGTTTTCTTTTCCCTCCTTCAAAACTTCCCCCTATTCTCCCTTGTTTTCCCCCCCTACTTCTTTAGCTCCCTCTCCTTCCCTCTGCTTTACACTTCCTCGTTTTCAATGTTTTTTTCTTGTTGCCCATTTCACCTTTCCTCCTTCCCTTTGCCAAATTCTCTCTCTCCCTCTTCCCTTCCCCCCGCATCTTCCGTTTCCTTCACTTCATCACTACTTTCCTGCACCATTCGTCTCTTCTATATATCCCTCCTCTCTCTCTCTCTCTCTCTCTCTCTCTCTCTCTCTCTCTCTCTCTCTCTCATGTGGCCCACTCCTCCCAGCACAGAGGTTCCTTGTGGTGGTGTGTGGATGTTTAGCCCTCTCCTATCACACTCCATGGGTGGTCGAGTGAGAGGAAGGGGGAGAGGGGAAGGGCAAGAGAGGGAGGGGAGAGAGGAAGGGGAGACAGGAGGATAAGGGAAGGGGAGTGGAAAAGAGGGAGGGATGGGATGAAGGGACAGGAGAGAGGAAAAGGAGGGAGGAAAGGGGAGAAGAGGAGAGGGAACTGGGAAGAAGGAAAGTGATAAAAAAGAATGAATAGGGAGACCAGAGAGGAGAGATGAGGTGGGAAAGGAGAAGATAGGAAAGGGGGAGGGAAGAAATGAAAAGGGGAGGGAAAAAAGGAGGGATGAAAAGAAAAGGGGGGAAAGAAGGGAGGGAAGAAAGGACAGGAAGAGGGAAAGAGGAGAGAAGGGAGGGGCAGGGAGAGGGAGTTGAAGGGAAGAGGGTGAAAAATGAAGGAAGGAGGAGAGAGGGAAGGAAGACGAGAGAGGAAGAAGAATGGGAAAGGAGCAGACACTGGAGAGAGAGAGAGAGAGAGAGAGAGAGAGAGAGAGAGAGAGAGAGAGAGAGAGAGAGAGAATGATACAATAGCAACAGAAGAAAATGAAAAAGAATGAAAGAAGAGGGAAAAAGACAGGCAGGAGGAAGAGGAGATGGAGAGGGATGAAGGACTATTCCCCCCCCCTCTCTCTCTCTCTCTCTCTACCACACACACACACACACACACACACACACAAAGTACATTAGCTCCTTGTACACTACAGTAACTCACTCGTACATGCCTCCGTACAAACAGATTCCTGCTCACTAGAACAAACTTCCACTCTCTCTCTCTCTCTCTCTCTCTCTCTCTCTCTCTGTCACGTGACCTTGGCTTGCTAGCGTTCCGCCGAGGTTGGTCAAACACGACCATTCGTTTCCCTATGAATTTTTTACCTTCCACTCTCTCTCGCTATTCCCTTACCCTCTCCCATTACTCTCTCTCTCACTCTCTCTCTCTTCCTCTCTCTCTCTCTCTCTCCCATATCCTATTTATCCTTCCAATCCCTTTTCTCTCTCCTCACCCTTCCTTGTCTCTCCCTAACCTTTCCTCTCCCCTCTCCCTCTCTTTCCTCGGTTCCTCCTCTTTCTTCTCTCCCTCTCCTTTTCTCTCCCCTCTCCCCTCCCCTACCCTCGGGATCATTGGTTACGATATTGACAGCTGGTTGGGGAGGGGAGAGAGGTAGAGGTGATCAAGGGGAGAAAAAGTACTGACAGAGAGAGAGAGAGAGAGAGAGAGAGAGAGAGAGAGAGAGAGAGAGAGAGAGAGAGAGAGAGAGAATATATCTATATATGTATCTGTCTATCTATCTGTCTGTCTATCTATCTATCCATCCACCTACCTATCTATCTATCTATTTATCTATCTGTCTGTCTGTCTGTGTCTATCTATCCATCTATCTATGTATCTATCTATATGCATATATACAGAGAGAGAGAGAGAGAGAGAGAGAGAGAGAGACATTAGCCACACACAAAACAGTGGGGAAGCGACTAAACGATGAGAGACAGACTGAGGAGGAGGAAGGAGTAAGAATAGGTGAATGACAATCAGGAAGAGAGGCGAATGGGGTGAGAGAGGGTAAAAGCAATCACGGTGCGAGGCGAGAAGGGGAGAGAGGAAGAACAGGAAGTAGAGAGTGAAGAGAAGGGAGGGGAGGAAGAAGGGGAAGAGGGAGAGAGGTGCAAGGTTAGAGAAGGAAAGAGGAGGGGATGAGGCAAGTGAAGGGTGAGGAGGAAGAGGGGGAAAAGGTGAAGAAAGAAGGAAGGTTAGAGAAAGAGGAGGAGAAAAGGTAAGTGAAGGAGAGGGAGGAAGAAGGGGAAAAGGTGGAGAGAGGAGGAAGGGCAGAGAAGTAAAGAGAAGGAGAAGAGGTAAGTGAAGGGAGGGGAGGAAGGAAAGAGAGAGAGAGGAGTAAGGGAAGAGAAGGAAGGGAGGAGAGGAAAGTAGGAGATAAAGACCTGGGAGAAATTTTCTATCACTCTGCAACGGGGAGTGATAATTAAACAAAATAAATAAATATACAAATAAATATATAAATAAATAAACCCGGTAGTAGTAAAAAGCAATAAAAAACACAGTCGCATTGAAGGAGTCCATAGAGATTGCATTATAATTGCCATTTATTAACGTAATTAATTCTAAAGAAATATTTATTTAAAATTTTACGTCAGGAAAAAAAACACAGACACACATTCAGAAGGACCAGAGCAATGAATGTTGTTTTACTTCATTCTTCTAACATTCCACCTCCCACTCCACCCCACCACCAGCATTCCACTTCTCACTCCACCATCCCTCTCAGCATTCTACTGGTCTCTCTCTCTCTCTCTCTCTCTCTCTCTCTCTCTCAACATTCCACATCAAATCCACCCCGTACACAAATTTGATCTCACTGTACTGTACCCTTCCCTTCTCACAAAAAAAAAAAAAAAGGAAAAAGAAAAAAAAAATGAAAAAGCTCTCTCGCCTTCCCAAACATCTGGTGTCAGTCCTGTTGGCAAGACTGGTATCCTTACTCACTGACAACACTCATACTGCCAACACCACGACTACTCACAACTCAATAAATACTAAGAGCTGAGGGGGCTGTACTCACAATCTTTATCATCTTTATTGCCAACGTCATCAATAGTGAAAGGATGATTTATATACCTACATACACTCTAAAATTGTGACTATTGCTACTCACTATCTCTATCATCTTTACTACCAACGAGATCAATACTGAAGATGATTTATACACTCATTCTGTAGTTGTGTTTACTGCTCCATACTATCTCTATCATCTTTACGACGAACGACATCAGTACTGAATGAATGATCTATACACGCACTCCAGTACTGTGATTTTGTGGGTATATTTCATCACCTGGCCTTTAGTTCCTTCTTCCTTGCGTTGAAAAAAAAAAAAAAAAAAAAAAAAGGGACAATAATTTACGTACCTTGAGGCGAGTTTACAAAAAAAAAAAAAAAAAAAACCTTTGCGTACACTTTCGCTTTCGACAACGCTTTTTTATTTTTTATGTATATATATTTTTTTTAGTATCGTTGGTTCTCATGGATATCAACGTCACCAAACATCTCTAACCTCCTTATAACACCTTTACCCTCACCTTCACTGTCACCTTCACCATCATTACAGACGCGAACCAACCCCACATACGAGTACATCTAACACTAATCGTATCTAACCTACTAATGACACCTTCACCGTCACTAGCACCACTATCACCTTTACCCTCACCTTCGCTTTCACTGTCACGTTTGCCCTCACTTTCACCTTCACTGTCACCTTAACCTTCACCTTCATTGTCATCTTTACCCTCACCTTCACTGTCACATTCACCTTCACTTTCACTGTCACCTTCACCATCATTACCAGTTCAAACCAGGCTAAAGCATAAGAGTCGGTAACAACAATTAGTTACTTCCAATTTTAACTACACCAAGAGTAACGAAGGAATTATGTCATTAATCACCATCTTAGCTCAGCAAACCCTCTCACTGTCGAAAAGAAACTCAGGTATTCTATTCGACCTAATGCCAGACGATTTTATTCAGCTGAGAGTGAGTCATAGCGGCCGTGTGAGGCAAAGTTAAGGTAAGAATGGAAAACAGCATAATATTGAAAACTCGACTGTGGATTGGGATGAAACTGAAGACTGGAGCTGCCTCATTCATAACGATAATAGTGCCCTTCGTTATTGTTACCTGAGGGTGATTTTCCTCAGTTTAAAGAGAGGTTTTCTGAACTGGGCGGACTGGATAGAACCTCAATTAACCCCTTTCAGTACTAGGACCTCTATAGAGTTAAATAAAACAGTCCGGCGGCAGCAAGGAAAAATATAGACAACGCTACGCTGTTGCAACCCTCCATCACACCGAGCATATACTCCCCCTTCTCCCTGCACACCTAACCAAGCGCATAACGGACCTCACCCCCCAATCTTTTCCTCTACTGTACAGGTGGGCGTAAAGAGAACGCCTGAGGACACATAACCTGGGCCCTTCAGATTCCTTATGCAGGTCGCATTGAAATCTCTGCAAAAAAATGTTTTCTTAGTTTTTTATTATAAAAAAAAAAAAGAAAAAAAAAATCTCGAGTCACTGCATTCTACCTATCAAAAGGCACCAGTTCACTATAAGGCACATAACTACTTGTATGTGAAATTTCATGACTCTATTGTGAATATTTCCTGAGTTCTGGCTCGGAAACGAAATCTCTACTCCCTGCCAGCTGCCCTGCCGCTCAACCCTACGGACGGACACCTACAGATCCCAGTGATAACAACACCCTCCTCTGATTTTGTCTGGTGGAGGGTAAAAAAAATGTAAGCGTACAGAACAAGGGTACGTAGTGAACTTTTGATCGCAGCCTCTTTTAATTTCACTAACTTTCAGGACGTGAAGTACGACAGACAGACAGACAGACATAGTGAAATAGATACATGTTTGATAAATGGAGCTGAGGTAGACAGACAGGAAGCTAAATAATCTATTCATTAAGATAGCCCTATCACGACATGGCAGGGTTGTGTGTGTGTGTGTGTGTGTGTGTGTGTGTGTCAGAGAGAGAGAGAGAGAGAGAGAGAGAAACACACTCATTCACCCAGACAACACACAACCGTCACCTTACGAATCCAGGTCCTTATTTTTCTTCTAGTCATGAAAAGACTGAGGAAAAGGAGACCCCGTCAAAAGGTCCCATGGTCGGCCAGGGAATCGAACCCAGGACATCTCAGTTGTAGGATTATTTATTTCTTAATTTACTCATTTATTTCTGTAAGGATGGGGAATGCTTGTATGAGAATTGGTATGGAAAGGAAGACATTATAGTGGAGCCAAATTAAGTCGCTTTGGATGGGCATTAAGGAGTTGGCCAGATAAACAGATACCTTAGATTGATGGAAAGATAGTTCAGATAAACAGACAAAATCGATTGCGGCAAAGATGGACAGATAGATAGATAGATGGATATAACAGAAGAGATACATTATTAGGATAAGGAGTTGGGAAGACAGACAGACAAAATCGATTACTTCATAGATCGATGGATGGACAGAGAGATAGACAGATATAATTGATACATAGTACACAACTTTCAATCTGATTTATTTTCGATTTTATTTCTGCTACCATCAATTTCGACTTAACTTTAAAAAATATAAACCGGAATATCTGGCGGTAAAAAGGTTAATAAGAGCTGCATCTAAGCCGACCCGTTCGACAACCCACTCCACAGCTGAATAAAATCGTCTGGGTATAATAGCAAGGAGAATCAATAAAAGACGTCCACGCAGCGAAGAGGCTAAATAGATAGTTAGCTCGATAGACAGGAAGCCATAAAGATAAGAGATTCACTCTACCACGGCGGCGTTTCTCTTTCTCTACTTTACTCCCCGTTTAATCCCTTCAGCCCGGTGACGTACTTCTATATAATTTTGTTTGAGCTATTTCTTGACTTTTTTTTTTCTATTATTATACCCCTTCAACCCGAGGACTTTTTATTTCTTTTAATTCGTGCTACTCGTTATTTTATTCCGCAATGGAGCGAATGTTCGAACTGAAGGGGTTCGATATAGTCATTAATACCTTTAGTACTGGCAAGCTCTTCTAAACTAACTAACATCGTCGAGGATCAGTAATAATAAGTACAAAGCAATAATAACTACAGAGCAATAATAACTATAAGGCAGTAATAGCTAAAGCAAAAACAACTACAAAGCAATAATAACTAAAGCACTAACAACTACAAAAGAATAATAACTATAAAATAATAACTACAAAGAAAAAATAACTACGGAGCACTAATACCTACAGCAACAATAACTACAAAATAACTACAAAACAATAACAAGAAAGCGAAAATAACTACAGCAATAATAACTACAAAACAATAACAGCTACAGCAATAATAACTACAAAGAAATAATAACTGCAAAGCAATAACAGCTACAGCATAATACAAAGCAGCAATAACTAGGAAGCAATAACTACAAAGCATTAATAACCACAAAACAATAACAACATAATAACTACAACGCAATCATAACTAAAGCAATAATAAATACAAAGCTACGTCATCGTACTGAAAGAGTTCATGTCTATTCAAAGTACGCTTAAATCGGCAGTACATTTTTCTCTCTCGTTTCACACTCATTCCCCCCCACACACACATATTCACATCCCACACACATTCCTATATCGCACACAGTTCTGATGCACAAACATTCCAATTTCAAGTGCAAATCAATTTCGCATACTGCTGAAATTCCCACACAGGGGGGTAACTTCCCTAAATCACATCATCTCCCATTTTCACTGAGATGGTTTCCTTAGGCGTATACGGCACATTCAGCATTAGTTACTTATCCAGTTTCCCATTTATCAAACAAACAGACAACACTCCTATTTACCCCCATCCATCTAATTCCTTTATCTATTTTTCTTTTGTTTTTTCTTTGTGTGTGTGTGTGTGTGTGTGTGTGTGTGTGTGTGTGTGTGTGTGTTTGAAACCGTATCCTAAATAGCATGCATTTTTTTTTATTCTATTCCAAAACATTTCAATTACACATACATTCCCATTCAACATACTTTCCTTCATACACTTCTATATCGCATCCATTTTTTTTTTAACCTTAACACTTCCAACACTGTAATTATATTCTTGCTCCTACCAGACGATTTTATTCAGATTGGGAGAAGCCCCTTAGTAGTGAAGGGGTTAGTGAAGGCTACATCAAACCCCTCCAAAGCTGAAAGAAAGTGACCTGAGAGAGCGAGAGTAAAATGGATGATCGTAATGAAAGGATTTATCACACATATGTATCTAATCGCATACATTTATATATCACAAACATTTCCATCACTCACATGTATTCCCTATTCAATAATTTCCTGCATACATTATCGGATGTCAAAAAGCTCTCTCACGTTGGGATAACTCGTATTCTGTCAGCTAAAGCCAGACTGTCTTATTCAACCAAGAGCGAATCCTACGAGCTGAGAGTAGTATCTATCTATCTGTCCATCTATCCATCAGTCTACCCTTCTATCTATCTATCCATCCACCTATTCTTCTCTCTATCTATAACCAGACGCGTCAATCCCAGAAGGGTTCTCCACAAACAAATCGCCTCCACGCTCGAGATAACTCAAGGTATTTCATTCCTGCTAACAGCATACGATTTTATTAACCCGAGAGTGAGTCACAGGAGTCTGAGTGTTAACCTAAACAAGAGTGCTCATCAGAAGTACCATATCTGAGACTCTTCTGCCAGCGTTTTGTTATCGTATAAAGTCTTACCGTACCTCGCAAAGTCTTATTTCGCGTACAGTCGCATTTCGCATCAACCTATTTTCAGACATGCGTACAGTCACAGTCCGCATTTGTCGATTTTCCAGACAATTCCCCATATTCATTTCTGCCAAGCAAATATTAACCCCTTCAGTATGACGGCGTAGTGTGTTCCTGCTGGTGCTAGGTGATCTTGAGTTAGTTTAGGAGAGCTCCCTAGCAGAGGAGTTGGGGTACTTTTAGCCCTTCTAAGACGAGAGGCGTGCCCTAAGCTCAACAAAATAGCCTGGAGACTGTAGGAATAAAATTATATTAAATGGTGTTCTCAGGGTGAAGAGGTTTAACTGTATTGTTTGTAATATTAACCTCTTCTCTACGGAGGTCTTTTCTTTTTTTCTCTCTTTTTTTTTAGTCGTCCTCTTACCACCAGATGATTTTATCACCTTAGGAGGGATTTTTCGCTCTGGAGGGATTTGGTAAAGCCTACACAAAGTCCTTCTATACCAAGTCTCTCCCTTAAGATGAAGAAAATCGTCTGCTGACAGCCTGATTGAAACGAAAAAAAACGTCATGGAATTGAGGTGCAATTCTCTTTCACAGACACCGACATTTAAACCTTTCCATTTGTTTTTCTTTCCTGTGCTCTTCTTTTGAGGGAAAAAAATCGCACTCTTAGCTGAATTAAATCGTCTGGTATTAGGGGAATTAGTATACCAGAGCAGGCCCACTCATGAGAGGGTACATATTCAATTACCGACACAAAGTTTTCATTTTTTTTTAAATACTGTAATTATTCGCATGCATAACAAATTACGGTACATATGTTTGTGGTGTATACATTTATTTCCTTCTTCATATACTTTGTTGTCCCTAAATTCTATACCACAGGGCTGTATATAGCATTAACGTGGCTATCTAACTAACTTCTAAGGCGTATACGTTAATAGTCTATAAATACACAACTATCACGTTCACTTCGGTAACCCATCAGCAATATTCTGTACTCATTAATACTGTCTAAATCACACATAATTCTTGCTAACATCTATCCTTACTTGGACGGATAGCTTCTTCAATCGCATACACCTGTCTTGAGTATTACCATTAAGAGTCAAGGTATATACTCCAGCTTTGCGCATACTGCCATTAACATACCCAGATTTTCCTTATTCCCAGTTCCTTGAAGGGGGGGATGGTGGATGATAAGAAAAAAGGGAAATCTTAGTCTACAGTCCGGCTCCTCCCTAACATCTTTTCCTAAGCGATTTATTTTGTTCGGTACACCATTCTCTCCTCGTCTGTGTTACACAAATCCTTCCAATACCGCCATATTCTGCATATATATAATTTGCTAAAGGATATTAACTGACCATATCCAGAAATAAACCGCTTAGGAAAAGGTGTTAGGGAGCCTCCTTACCCGACGAGAATACAGGTGTTGGTCTACAATAACAACAGCACATCTTGGCGTTTACTTTTAACACTGCGTATATTTCTATTAGTGTTCTCAATCTTTGCCTACAATACTGTTAACAATCTTATGATAATACTATAACTTCGCGTATACTGCTATTAAACCTTCTAATATACTCCACCTTTGCGTATATTGCTATTACTGTACTGGAACTTTGTGTATACGAAATATACACCAACTCTGCGCACGGTATATTACTATTAAGTTGCGTTAATATACCCAAGTTCGTGTATACTGCTATCAAGGTTCGATGTGGAACTGGTGATTACGTAACACCTCTTCCTGAGCGATTTGCTCTGTACAATACACCTCAACATCCTCTTTAATATTATTGCTTCAAATAATGTCCATATTAATAAAGATAGGTGAATACAAGACAAAGGTAAGATGCAATAAGTATCTTCCTTTATATTACTGATCCAAATTATCTTGATAGGTTAAAGAAGGGGTGCTACCAAGCCTCCTACGTCAATTAGAATACGAACTACCTGATATTACCTGTCATACCTGATCTACGTAAAACCCGACAAAGTAATTATAATTTTCCGTAGCCGGGCCCGTACGCATTTATGTTACCTTGATTTAATTACTTTTTGGAAATTAAACCCGTAATCTGCCAATGATTGTGTTAGGCGTGGGGGGGGGAGTTAATGATGTCTTAATTACTTCCATGTTAAATAAGTGCCTTCTTTTGCCTTCCTCTGTGTCTGTCTGATGGTGTCTCAATTGTACTAAAAAAGCATTGTGTGTGTGTGTGTGTGTGTGTGTGTGTGTGTGTGAATCTCTCTCTCCCTCTCTCTCTCTCTCTCTCACACACACACACACACACACATTACTGCTACTCTATTAATTTTTGACACTACCACTACATCCCACTACATACACCATACACTTTCACACACAGACTCTCTCTCTCTCTCTCTCTCTCTCTCTCTCTCTCTCAGGGAATCACGAACGATCGATACAATTTGACGAAGTGCCAACCTACTTTCCACCCCATAGCACCGCAGTTTCGGGAACCGCGCGAAGGCCACCGAAATCGGAGCGAATCAGATTGGAAACTCTCTCTCCCTCTCTCCCTTTCTCTCTCTCTCCCCTACACCGATACCATTATTATTATTGCTGTGATCGCTTCGTAAATATTGCCGCCAAAACACCGGGGGTCAGAGCGTTATTTGTAGCGTTATGGTATCTTGTTTATTTACGAATCTGGCGGGAGAAAAAATATATATGGATGGTGATATTCGTCTTTCTCTCTCTCTCTCTCTCTCTCTCCGATGGAACGTGTGTGCGAGCTAGAGGTTGATTCGCTCTAGGCAATATTGTTAAACGTGTACTTTAAACTGTCAAGTAGTGATTTAAATTAACATTCTCTCATAATTGTTAGCAACAAGCTCTCTTCCTGAATTGCTATATATATTATTTCCAGTTTTAGCTTTTACAGAGACGTTAGAAACATTATTATACTTTCTCTGCCACATACAGTATACCTCATTCTGCAAGTTACCATTATCAATTGCAAAAGGTCAGTGTTATCCTGAGGCCAAGTTTTAATCTCACTTATTGCAATGAAATCAATGACAATACCATCAAAATCAACATTACTCCTATTTCCCATTAGAACAGGATTAAGAAATGGAGCAGAAAAATACGAAATCAGGAGAAACAATTAGGGATGTCAAATAAAATGGGCCATACATCCATTCCCTCACCATTTAATCACCAGGAATCAAATCGCACAGGAAATTAATAAACCAATGGAAACGCTGAATCAAAGGCACAATTATATTTAAGACGCGGTGTAGACTCCCTTCTCTCCCGCCTTCACCCAACAAAAGCATAAAAACAAAAGACAACCAATGAGTAAACAGAGGAGGAGCAAACAATAGCAGAGAACGCAGACAGACCAACCCCCTCCACCCAAACCCCCCCAGGCAATACTCCACCTAACAATAGACGTTCAATATTTGATTATGTTATGCGGGGGTAAAAAATAGGAGCTGTATGCAAAGATCAGGCCTCGAAATTGTTTGGATAGGGATTATAAAGATCTTGTTGCGCTAATCGATCAGGTTAATTATTCTCTTTTTTTTTTTTCTTTGATTTTGCTTCCCTTCTCTCCGGTTTTAATGTATGGAAAGAAAACACATAGGCATCTGATTATGGCTCGGGACTGTACAAGAACACTCTCCTCTGGTTCTAATATATGGAAAGCAAATAGCAGCTACTGACTAGGCCTCGATATGGTACTATTACATTTATTTCCCGTCCAGTCTCTGGTGTTGATAAATGTAAAACAAACATACAGGCATCTGATTAGGGCTTGGTATGGTATGATTACGCTTCTTTTACATTCATCCTCTAGCTTTTGATATATAGAAAATTAATACCTGACAATTGATTAGGCCAAAGTATAGTGTGTTTGTTATGTTCTCTTACTAAATTCCCTGGTAATAATATATGGAAATCAAATCTAGGCATCGGATTATCTTCGGTGTTGTGTGGTTACGCTTTTATTCACTTCCTTTCCCTGGCTTGGCTATATGGAAAACAAACATTAGATAATCGATTTAGCTTTGGTGTGTTATACGATTACTCATTACTTCTCTTAATTTAATTCATGGACAACAAGCTCACAGATATCGAGTTAAGTTTCGATTTTGTGCGATTATGTTTCCCAGTCTAGTTATACGCGAAGTTTCAGGTCCAACCCTTCACCGAGTCATGCTTTATATATATATATATATATATATATATATATATATATATATATATATATATATATATATATATTATACACGCTATATTTTTGGTACATCCGGACGATTCAACCTCCTAGATGCGGTAAGTTTCTGTGAGATACAATCGCTCTTCGTGCATGCGAATAAAATGCGAAGTTGTTTATTCTAGGCCAAATTATTAAAAATGATATATTTTTTTTTATCTGGTAGCCTACTCTAGGTATTTCTTCAGCACAGTACAATTTTGTCTTTAACCAAAATCACTTAAAGAGCGGGATAGTTGGCATGCCAAAGGGTTCATTTAACAAAAGAAGTATTTCCCTAACTGGAGGAATTAAATGCATCCTCCAAGAACCCCTTCACCACGATGCTACCCATATTAAAATCTAGACGGACATCTCAAACTGAACGGGGTAAATACAAAAAGAATCCATTTTTCATGTAAAAATATGTTACCCGAAGGTCTAGGGAGTCTTCGCCAGTCAGCCACAAATATTCCAGTCCGAAAGGGAGAAATACTTATTTGATTGGAAAGAACTAATTAAAGTGAATAGTGGTCAATGTTTTTACCTTTGCAATGCGGGAGATATATTCTAACTTCAGTAAAAATCGATAGGAAAAGTAATTAAAAGAAAATGTCATCGTACTAAATGGATTAATGACTCTTTATTTTACTGTGTGTCCGACTCTGGGCATAGCCTCGATAACCCGTTCCCTGCGGCTCAGCAGTCCTCCTACGTTGTACACACTTTCGCATGTTACCACCTGAGCACTAATATCCACCGTCCACACTGAATACATACTACGACAACACGGATCTTGGTCCCGTGTTCTTTGTTTTATTGATTTCCTAACACCTCCTCCATAGCGATTTCTTCTACACAACACACATCAAAAGCTTCCTGAAAAAAAAAAAAAAAAAAAAAAACTATATAAGATTACCTTCAGAGGAATGTTGAAATATAATGTACAAAATAAATCGCCTAGGAAGAGGTGCAACGAAGCCTTCTACGCCAATTGGAATACTCCCCTTGGTCCCACAGCACTCATTTGCGTATGGCGTACCAGCTCGGCCTACTGTTTACAAATATACACCACGGACAGAGTAACAGCGAAGGGCGAATCGTATTTCAATCTATTAATGACATCCACTGAAACGTTATACTCCGCAGGGGTGAGGGAGGAGGCGGCAGATGTGGAGGGGGAAGAGAGAAAAACGGTGATAAAACAAGGGAACAGGAGAGAGGTGGGGTTGTAAGAAACGGGAGAGGAAAAACAAAACGGCAATTAAGCGGAAGAGGGAAAAACAGAAGGATAATAAAACAAGGGAATGGGAGACAAGGGGAGAAACGAAAGGACAGTAAAACGAACAGGAAACTGATTATATATATATATATATATATATATATATATATATATATATATATATATATATATATATATATATATATATATATATATATGTATATATAAGAATGAGAAGTGAAGAGGAATAAAGCACCAAATAAAGCAAGGAAAATGAGAAAATCGGCAACGTGAAAAAAAAAGATAAAACAGAAAGGAAAAACTGAAGGATGTAAAAACAGGAAGAAACCTGTGATACTACAGGAAACGAAACGCAAATGTAAAACACCGAAAAAAAAAATGAGAATAGGAGAGATGCGACGATAAGAAACGGGAGAAACAAACACAACATTCGAACGGCGAGGTGAAACGGAAGGATGTAAAACAGGAGAGGAAACTGTTGATATGGACTACCTTAGAAACAAACACGAACGGAAACTAATATAAAAATAGCCCAAATAAGAGAAACGTCAGTGCTTAAAAAATGAAACATGAGAAACCGCACTACAGTCAAGAAGGGAAGAGGAAAAAAGGTGCTAAAAAGAGAAAGGGAATAGAAGTGGAGATGCAAGGAATGAGAAACGTACCAACATATGCAAACACGAACAGGCGAATGAAATAAAGAAAAGGAAGAAACTGTGCATAAAGGGAGAACAAACTGTACAATGAGGAGACAAAAAGCATTAAAAAAAAAAAAATCAAAGCAGGAACAACTGCACTATAGCAATGGAAAAATTACAACAAACAATGAAAGGGAAGTCGAGAAGGAGGAGACAGTACCAAAGAAAGGGAAGGAGAATTGGAAAAGTGAATAACCAGAAATATAGCAGAAACAGAAAAGGAAACAAGAGAGAGAAAAAAAAAGAGAGAAACGAAAACAAACTTAACCAGACACCGAGCTGCTAATGCATAAAAATAGCAACGGTAGATAAAAACAAAAGACTGCAAAAACAAACAGGGAGAAACGGTACACAGACGTCCGGCACTGGGACCCAACACACTGCAAACAGGGCTAAAGTGCGGTGGAAATCATATTCAAGTTCAGTACAAAAAATTTTTCACCGTGGACAAGACTTTACACACAGAATATCATGTCAAAATACACCTACAATTTTCTCCTCCTTCTCCATAACTTTAGGTCCAAAAATTTCCATAGCAGTAGAGGAATACAGGGAACGGATAGGGAATCAATAACGACCTCTACCATAAGAAATTTCTGCATGGTTTATTTTCATCCTTAAAATAACAAACACTAAATATGCAATGACAATCTTTTGATCCTAGACCATCCTAGTTTCCAAAATAGACTTTAAGATCATAATGTTGGGCACACACGATAGAAACGAATGAAAAAAAAAAAAAAAGAATTACTGTTAAAATGAAACATACTCTGCTTTTATCTTCAAAAAATGCTAATCTATCGGTCCCTCCCCAACCCCTGTTTCCAAAATCGGTTCAGTCTACATGGATCGTCAAGCGAATTAACAACCATCGACCTAGCATAACATACACACTGTTCACTTTCATCCTGTAAAAAAGATGAAAAAGAAACAGAAAAGTACGGGTGTACCATGACAGTCTGTTGAACCCTTTCGCCCTCTTTTTAAAATCGGTTCAAAAATCACAAGGTAGGAAGTGTAACACAGCAGCACTGATATAACACATTCTTTGCACTCTAACTTTCGTCCTAAAAAAAAAAAAAAAAAAAAAAAAAAAAGAGGAAGACGAAGAAAAGGAAAAGTATACCAGGAAAATCTGTATGATCCCAGTGCACCCTGTATCCAAAATCGGTCCAAAATCATCATCCTCAAACGCAATGCTTCGAACTGGCGGTCTTCCGGGAACGATGGAGTCTCTATTTATTACTGCTGTTATCACGAACGGGTTTTATTTACAGCGCCTGACTCCCGAAACTATGTTAGGGCGATCACGCATCTATCCGGCACGTTCACCGCTTCTTGCAATCGTTCAGGACGGGGGTTGCATGTTGCACAGCCAGGGGGGGTAGGGGTGCAAAGGACAGAGCTAAACTTCCGCCGCGCAGTGTAAGTACAGGTGGAGGGCACAAGTTTACCTGATATTTCACCCAATCTACTTCTCCCTTCCCCTTGGTGGCTAGTGTTGCTAAGGTGAAAGAGGCTTGATATACTTCTCTGCCTACTGATGATTCTCTTTGCTATGATGCGTCAGGGAGGAAAGTAGGAAAGGGACGCAGGTGAAGAGTACACGATCATTTTGTCCCCGACTGTACCTCGCAGCCGAGAGTCCCGCGGCCGAGAAAAACAATAACTCAGATCCGAACCGGCAATTTGGGTCTAATAATTTCGTGAATAAACTCGAGAACGGGTGTTAAAAGCGTGCGGGTGCGGGCGAGCGGTCGGGGGTTCGGCCGCGGTGCACTGGGGACGACTTGCGGTGCGGTTCGTCAAGAAAATTAGATGGTACGGTGTCGCTTAACCACCATGATCGCTACTCCCGCCCCGCCGCCGCCTTACACTAGTTTTTAATTTAGATGGTGGTGTGGGCGCTCTTCCCTTTCCCACCACCAGCCTGCCCTACTGAAGAAGCACCACATCTACCTGGATATTATAGCTCCCGACTTTCGCTGATCGTGTTCTAGGAGAAGGTTTTGACTTGAAAAAAATATTGTCCGACTTCGCCCATTCTTTTCTCAAGCACCACCCCAACTAAAGAAGCACTTGCCCCTCATACATGGATCTGACACTGACTTTTGCGGGTCGTGTTCTAAGGGATAATTAAGACTTGGAAAAAAATCGATTGTCTGAATTTATGATCCTCGTGCAGCTGATAGGTATACATCGAATCGAATCATCTAATATTATTGTAATGGGAACCTGGTTGTAGCTCTAATTTTTGCCGATCGTGTTCTAGGTGAAGATTAGAACTTAGCAAAAATTGTCTGCCTTTATAATTCTCGTGCTGTCGATAGGTATATAACTACCATTTTGTTGGGCCACAAGAAGTCCCCTGACTATGACTGATGTTAACTAGTGACGACATTTATTTTTCCAGGTATATCTTTACAGATTTTTTTTTAAGCACTTAATACGTTCTCCTTATTTAAAAACCGACCGGATATATATGCCAACCCTTCATCTGCTATTTTCACACTTAGACGTTTCATTCACACTAACTGCAGACGATTTTGCTCAGCAGGGAGAAGCCACACGTACTCTCGGGGTTAAAATCAATCTCTATAACCCTTTCAGAGTGTAGGAAGAAGTCCCATATTTTATTCTGTCTAACGTCTGACGATTTGCCCAACATAGATTAACGCTACAGTCAAAGGGTTAATCTCCTGCCGAAGCTGTCCTCCTGTTTAATTCAGCCTCCCGCCGAAATAATGTGCCCTTCATATCACCCTGCTCTCTTCAGTTTTTTTTTTTTTTTTCCTGTGATGCTGATGTCAGCAGAAGTCAGTCTCCTGCCGAAGTCATCGCTCTGATTAGTGTAGTCTCACGCTGAAGTAATGTGTCCTTCATTATCAACCAGCTCGATTAAGTATTATCATTATTTTTATTTCATGCAATACTGATGTCCACAGAAGTCAGTCTCCTAAGTCTTCGTCCTGGTTAATTCACTCCCCCGGTGAGGTAACATATACTCACCGTACCCCTGCACTCTTCAGTATTTTAATTTTGTTTCATGATGCGTGGATCAAATTCAATCTCCAACCCTGCTATGTTAACTTCCTTATGGTCGGGACAACTCTAGTATTCCAATCAGCTAATGTCAGACTACTTTACTCAGCAAAGATTAAGTCACATGATCTTGAGAAGGATAAGTTTTGTTGTTGTTGTTCCATATGCTGTGGATGTCGAACACAGTCTCTTGCCTATGTAATGTATGCTTTACATGATACTGCTCTGCTAAGTATGTTCGTTTTTATTTCATGTGGTGTGGATGTCTTCCGCGCCACACACACACACACACACACACACACACACACACACACACACACACACACACACCTCCCCGACGTACTGAGTATCAGGGAAATTAAAACACTAATCGCCAGGATGCCATTTCTTTACCAACTATCTACACCATTCCCTGACCTGCTACAAACCCACTCTTGTTAGATCTACTTGTAATTGGCAGGAGCAGATTTATGAATATTCGTTTCTAATTTATTTATACAGATTAGGTACTTACACTGAAAATATATCATAACCACCACCCATACACCTACCTGACCGATTCTACACCCGTTCTTATTAGTTCTGTTTAGTAGGAACAGATTTTCGAATATTCGTGTTAAGATTTTAAGTATCGATTAGCTGATTACAATAAAATACATATCGATTTTTTTTCATCAATATTATCACGACTCTTCTTCTTCCCTACCTGAGAATAGGGCGATAATTTTTTCTCTTTTTTCCAATATTTTTTTTCCAAGTTAAGGATATCGATTGGCTGATTACAAGACAATACTGATTTTTTTTTTATCATCATTACCAATCCAACCCTTTTTCCTACTGAAATACCAGCTGACAGATTTTTACTTTCCAGATACGTCACTTACTTGTGCACTCACGCAAACACCATTTCATGCCATATATATATTTTTCCCTTTCAGCTTTGGCGTAGATGATCAGGTATCTGTATAATCGCTTTTAAGTCCCGGTAAGTCAAGAAACGTTATACAATTTTTAGGTAAATTTTATCTTTCTGCAAATTATGAAGAGGGTAAAGAGGGGAGGAAGAGGGAGGAATATTATACCCATCATTCGTATATGCATCTCAGCCACCCTAGGTATCCCATTCTCTCTCCTTCTCTTGTTATTATTATACTGTTACCACCAGACGATTTTATTCTACCTAGCAAAGGCCTCCAGGTGTGAGGGGGCCACAACTAACCCCTCTAGTACGAAAAGTTTCCCCCAAGGTGAGTAACAAAATCGTCTGATGTTAGCATGTATAAAAAGGGGAGGAGGTCATCGGAATTAAAAGGCTATGCAACTACAACCCCGCATCGAAACCCAGTCGTTAAAGTTGCAATTGCTGGTCTGACCACTCTTGCAATAATCAATACGAACCCCAGCTACCAATAGGAAGCGACCCCACCAATTTACATAACAAGAAAACCGTTCCTTACACTAATTAAAGAGGAACAACCCTTGTTATTACAGACGAACTAAACTACATTTCCAGCGGTTGAATAAAGCCCACTGAACTTCGCCTATAATCGAATTAAAGGTGAAGTGGGTCGCATGATATCGAGAACCGGACGAAAGGCAAATAAAAATCATCCCTCCCGGCCACCATCAAACGGTAACTTCCCGCATACCGTAAATATCTGCTGGTGCGATTGGATACCCACGGAACAGACCTCAATCACACACGAGATTAAAGCCAGCTGCAAATTTTAGTAGTGTTGACCAGAAAAACAGCATCCACACCACTATGCCATTAAACACTGCACCTTTTTTTTCTGCCGTTTTCCCACGCTCATCGGCTTCACATACAGGAACAATGATACTCTGATGTGATTTTTGCACATCTCCCCATTCTTGTTTTGTAATCGCGGTTGAACCTTTTTACCTACACTTTTCACCCGATTACCAACTACGAGGGTGGCATGAAAAAATTATTTCGTGCATCTATAATCTTTTTTTTTTCTTCTAATATCCTAAGTCGAATTTTGCTCAGCATCTTGGTCCTATTGTAAGTGGCTTTGGAGACCTCGCACTGTATCTTCCTAAGCAATTTATTCTACACATTACATCTCAGTATCCTCTTCTATGATACTGATAAAAAAATGTGTCGATACTAAAATAAAATTAACATACACGAAATTTACAGGATGTAATATGCAAAACAAATCGCAAAGGAGAAAATACTACGAAGCTTCCTACGCCAGCTAAATACACACACACACACACACACACACACACACAAAACTTCTCCTCTACCCCCCAAACACACACACCCGGCATCCTCCCTCTCTCTCCTTGTCCTCACCTCCCCACACAGCATACGCATACTCCTTGTCCTTCCACAACCAAACACACTCTTCCCGTCTCTCCGCTTTCCCCACACAACTTCACACACACACACACACACACACACACACACCTTTCGCCTCTTACCAACATGACACAAGTGCTTCCCTTATCAACGCCACACACACTAATACACACATTATCTCAGTCCTCCCACCTCAAACCACACACCTCTCCCCCACATAGCTGCACACACACACACACACACACACACACACACACACACACACACACACACACACTTTACACTCTTCCCACCCACAAAGCCACATACTACTCCCAACATCCCTCTCCCACACACACACCCACGCCCACCCACCCACACATCCCTCCCACCCACACCCACACACTAACCACCAACTCGATGAGGTACTAATATAAAAACTCGTACGGATTTAGCTACACCTCGCTACTGTACGTGAGCCTCCGTCCTCACATTCGCAAGCCCTGTTCACTCTCAGTTTCGTGACCGTTCTTCCTTCGTGCCGACACACTAATCCTTCGTCAAATTTCAGAGGGATAATCATGCTAATACTTATGGTTTGGTGGGAACTGATGGCCGTGTTCCGAATTCAAGTAAATCTTTTTTTTTTTTAACAGAACTTTGTATAGAACTGTATGTGTCTTTAGCAGATTTATGATCAGTAAAATATCATCACTCCCATATCGAATGCCGTGTGTGTGGAGCTCAAGGCTAAGTGATATTAAAGCGCTTCATTTTTCAACCAACTTTTCTTCACCCATGATTGAGAAATAAAAATGTGTAATAGTTCCACCAAACTTTCACGTGAAAACTGGAACGGCACAGAAGGGTAGGGGGAGGAAAAGTAAAAGAATCTCAATTACAGTGTATCGACTTTTCTTTTTTTTATCGCTGCTTTTCACTCCCCCTTGAACACATCGGCAGGTTGAGCGATCGATATGAATCCTAGTGATCAGTTCGGCTGCCAGTCTCCTCGCTCGAACGGGTCCCAGAGAGGAACAGTCATAAAAGCAAACAGCTCAGGCTCGTAAATATGTAAGCAAACTATCGGCTATCAGCTCGTTCCGAGGCGCTCACAAGAGGGTTGATTTCCGATTGGCGATGTTCGAGTGATGTTACCAAGGTTTTCGCAAGAGACCGACTGTATCAGAAATTGTTATACAATTTCCTTAACTCCTACTACCACTTCTGTTTATCATCATCATCATTACTATCACTTCATTTCACATTTTCTTCATTTTAAAAATTGTATACTTTCCACCTATACTTCTACATCCAACTTATGAGGTTTAATAACGGCATCATTAGACATGTTAGTGCAATTTCTATCACTCTCCGTTTCTTGGTACGGTTTCTAAATATCACTAAATTCTCTCTCTCTCTCTCACCATTACCCATTAACCCCCAAACAAGCTTCATTAATAAAAGAAGTTAGCGTTTCGTCTAACATTTTCCCCACGGTGTCTAATTTTTCCCTTTTTATTCATAATCCGTCTCTCCCATCTCCCCCACCATGCACCATCCACGATAAGTTTAGAGTTACTGCTATCACAACTTTTATTCCTCTGTACGCTATCAAATTTCCTCAACTCTTCTTTACTCTCTCTCATCTCCCCCCACAACCACCGACGGGGTGATGCTAGTGTTGGCTCCCTTTGTCTAACTTTATTCTCTGTCGGCATTCACTTTCTGTTGTACTTCACTCTCTCTCCCACACCCGAACTTCTCACCTACATGTATCACTAAGTTTCCTTTTATTTCTGTCTGTCTCTGCATGTTATTTTATTTTCTCTCTCTGCTGTCCTCGAATCTTTTTCTCTTCCCCACCCACCCTAACCATCACCGACGAACTCTTCATCTAACTGCATCACCAACGAAGTTTAGTGTTACCTTTGTTATATTTCTCTGTAAGTTATTCTATTTTCTCCCTCTGTTGTTCCCAACTCTCTCCCACCCACGGAAAGAATTAAATTCAGTGTTCCTTCAATTTTTTCGATCGTTGCTTTTTTACCCTCTCTATTGTGTTCGATTAGGTCCCACCCATACACCCTCACCGCAATGCAAGGAAAGAAATTCAGTGTTCATTCTGTCCCTCTGTACGTCATTCTCTTTTCTATGTTATCGTTCTCGTCTCTCACGCTGCAACCCACCCTCACCACTACCACCCACGAACATCATGACTTTCGCTGTGGCCTCGTGATCTTCATAAATCAAAGTTCATCCGCTCTCGCCGCCCGCCCGTCTTCCGGTACAAGCTCCAATACGTCCACCACCGAGCCCTAATCCCTGTTCGCCTATGTGCAGCTCCCGATCGGCAATTCTGATCCCTTGCCACCTCCCCCTCATGCCGAGAACGCCAGGAATGCAGTGAAACCGATGATAAAAACGCAGAATTCTTTTAGTTTGTGATTGATCTGGGGAGGGAGAGGGACAGGTTGCCTAGCCGAGTTGCCTCACCCCCCGCTTGCATTGTCCACCCCTGTCCGCAAAGTTTAACACCTCGTTCTTGCATCACACAGATCGAGCATTGCTGAATATTGCAAGTGAGCGGCGGGGGTGGGTGACTGCCGGGACATACACGGTTAGGTTACTGATCCGTGGCCGGGTGGTGGTACTGGTGGTGGGGTGCACTGAGGTTTGTAAAGTTGAAACTATGTATACCAAATGACCAACCCGACTTTTGACCTTCATAGGTCTACCTGCCTGCCTCACCCGCGGCGAGGCAGGGACGGGTCAGGCACAACTCTCGCTCTTGCCCCGCGCGGAAATTTCGATGCCTGAGAGAAGTGTGGGTGTGGTGACAGTGTCCAGCGGCACTTGTCACCCGCGGCAGGTGGGGCAGCGCACCTGTCACCCAGCCCACCCCACCTGGCCCGCCCTGGCACCCGCTGTGGCTCACCGCTGTGAGCTGGTGTTGTGTGCTGTGGCATGAGGGAGGTGACACACAGAGAGGGGCCAGGCTGCCACGTGCCCGCCTCACGTACCTGTTGCCAGAACTGCGCCAGGAGGAAGATGCGTTCCTTCTTGAAGAGCCAGTCCATGGACTGTAGGTTGTGGAGGGCAGCGGGGTTGTCGCCCCCCGTGCCGCCCTGGGCGTCGGGCCCCGGCGCCGCCATGCTGCCCAGCAGTGGATGAGGAGCCACGGTGAACCCGCCCAGGCCCCCGACGCCGCCCGCCCCCGCCCACCCGCCGCCCACCTCGGGGCCTGAGCCTCCTTCAGACGCTGCCACCTTCACCAGTGTGGGGCCCACCAGCCGGGCACAGGAGGCAGAGAGCAAAGTGGCAGTGGCAGCAGCAGAGGCAGCGGCAGCGGCACTAGCG
The DNA here is from genome assembly GCF_032717465.1 of Coenobita brevimanus. Taxonomy (NCBI): domain Eukaryota; kingdom Metazoa; phylum Arthropoda; class Malacostraca; order Decapoda; family Coenobitidae; genus Coenobita; species Coenobita brevimanus. The sequence goes on from NC_137012.1 coordinate 27,217,866, forward strand.
GTGGGGCTGCTGCATGTCACGTCACGGGGTAGAGTGCAGTGGTAGCGTCACAACACCTCACACGTCACACTAACACCGCCGCTGCACGCGTCTGGCACACACTGTGGCGCGGCGACCTGCGGGCGACACACGGCGTTGTGTGCGCTACCAGAGGGTCTCCCTCAAACTGGGGACGACTGGCGGGATCTCGCTCGCCGCCGCTGTCGTCCCACAGTCGCCCGCTGCTGCCCCCTGGCGGCCGCAGGGGGCGGAGTCTGCCCCAGCCCCGCCCGCCATTGGTCCGGGTTGCGGCGGCGGGGCGGGCCTGCCTCACCGCCACCACACTCATTTATTGCCACCCATGTATCACACCACCACACCACACACACCCACCACACCACACACCACCACACACCCGCCGCAACCCACACAACACACACCACACTCCCCACGCCACGCTCCTCAAACCATCACATACTACTCCCCCTTCTATTCTCCTCGTATCACACTCTTTATCTCGCCTTGGAGTCTCCGTACTTGCCACTGCCCTTGTGTCACCCTGTTCTTCAATCCCTCACCTCACCGACCAACCTCTCACCTCACACCTCACCGCCGGCTTGTCACCTTTCATAACACCATCCCATAACGTCCACACCTCTCGCACTATCCCCCTCCCATCCCTCACCACTCATCCTCTGCCCTCACTCACCTTCCACCCTCAACCTCATTACTCAAGTTCCTATACCTCCCACCTCTCAACCCCTCGCTTTACTCACCCCTCAACCTGTCAAATAACCTCTCACCCTCTCAGACAACCTCTCAACCTCTGAACCCTACTCAGTGAGATCGCATCCCTTCTCTCCGTCTCTCCCACGGCACTCATTTTTTTCCCCCTCTCTCATCTCTTCTTCTCCTCTTAGCTCATGTTAACTCTTCCTTTTTTCCCTCTCATTCTCTGCTGTTTCTTCTTTTCTCAACATTAATCCTACTCTTTAGCAACCTCTTTAAAACCGAGTGCCGAAGCAGTCCATGTTCTCTTCCGTTCCTATTCTTATCCATGGTTTTCCAACATGTCTTTTCTCTGGCTTTTCCTTACTTCGGATCGTTTGTAATTATTTCTGAATTTTCCTTATTTCTTATCATCTCAATTTCTCGTTTTTTTTTTTTTTTTCAGTCATTACATTTCCTACTGCCGATACACTATTCAAAATTTAAGTTTCTGGTATTTCTGAAGCCGTGTATCAAACCCAGCAAGAGTTCTTCCCCTAAGTCTATAAAAAAGGTGACCAAAAGTAAAGAAAAAGCTACGTTATCTAAAACACTGATCAAACTGCATCTCTCTCTCCCTCTCTCATTTTCATTTCAAGCTTAAATCATGGCTGTCAATTTTGTTTCGTTCCGCTTTGGGTATCCATCTAAAAATTCCTATCAAGTAATTTCCTCAGCCACAGAGAAGGATATATTTTCTTTTCTGCCTCCTCCGTGCTTTCCGACTTTTTCTCTCTCCGTTCCTCCCCTCTTCTTTCTCCATAACCCCATCAGTAAAGTGATTTTTTAAAACTCAATCCCTGTTAACACCAGGCGATTTTATTCAGCTTAAGGAGAGAATTTCCGAAAAGGAGGGGTTGGATATCGCCTCAATTAACCCCCCCTTTAGCACGAGATCTCACTCCGACCCTGAAAGAAAATCGTCTGGTAGTAGCAAGAGTACAATCAGGTGGACGTCGTTGTGCTGAAGGGGATAAAAACAGACAAGGGACATTATTTACAAGGGATAGTATTTATTCTTCTCTGTCCGTTTGTCCGTTTTCAGTATCCCGTTACTCTCTCTTCGTGTCCGTCGCACATACATCTCGTTCCATTTTTATCTGTTTTGGTCTTATTATTTATCTTCTTTACTTTGGCTGCTTCTTATATCTGCCTCTTTTCCTTGGTCTCCTTTGCTGTCCTCTTTTTAGTAAGAGTACTTCTCCAGTATCTTTCCCTCTTCCTCATCCTTCTCTAGTCTTATCTCGTCTTCCACGGTCTCCTCTTTTCTTCGTCCTCCTCGGTCTCCTGATGGCTGTCCTCTCCTCCTCCTCTTCTCTTTGCCCTTTTTCTTTGGCCAACTCTAGTCTCAACCCTTTTTCATCCTCATGTTCTGCCCCTCTCCCCGGCCTACTCCGGTCTTTGCTTTAGCTTCTCCGGCTTTATCTGTTCCCTCTTCCCATCTTTATGCCTTCTCTGGTCTATCTTCCTCCTCCTCTTATCAGTGTCCTGCTTCTTCAATTTTTATCCCTATTCCTCAAAAATCTTTGGTTTTCTATCCTCTTCCAAGAACTTCTTTACGGTCTTTTCACATCTTTCTCTCCTTCTAGCCCCCACTCCTCTTCTTCGATCTCCTCCACTCTGCGCCCCTCTTCCACGGCCTCGTCTAGTCTTTGCCCTTCTCTCTCGGCCTCCTCTTTTCTCTTTCCCTCTTCCTGAGATTCGTTCTTCCACGGCCTTCGCTATTTCTAGTCCCTCTTCCTTTTGTCTTCGTCACTTTACATCCTCTTCTCTCCACACCTCTCTGGTTTTTTCTATTCACTGTCCCACTTTATCCCCTTTTCCTTGCTCTTCTTCCTAAGCCTTTTCCAGTCTCTCTTCCTCAGCCTCAACTATTTTAAACTTCTCTTCCTTCTCTTGTCTTTGCTCCTCTTCCTCGCTCTTATCAAGTCTCTGCACCTCTTCTTCGATCTTCTCCAGCATTTCTCCCTCTTTCTCGGTCTTCTGTTGTCTTTACCTCTCTTCCTTCTATTTCATCTTCTGCGTCACTTTCTCCCTCCACACCCCCTCTTTCTTATCAAATTTCCCTTTTGTCCATTCTCTTTCGTACGTTTTCCGATACGTTACTTTCCCCCTTCTAGTTCCTTTAATGTGTGCTGTTTCTTGCATTCATCCCATTCTTCCATTTGTCATATTTTCCTTCCATCCATTATTCTTTCGTTTTACTTGCTCAGGTCTCACTGGTTAATTATCTATGACTTTTTGCTCACACTCTTTCTTGATTCTTCGTCCTTTCATGTTCACAGTTTCTTCTGTTTCCCCTTTTATCACACCTCCCATCTATCCTTCTTTCGTTCGCTTAAATTTCCCTAACTTCCCTTTTTCTGCTACTTTTTTCCCAGCACTTTTCTTTTTTCCACTATACCTTCATTTGTGTCTTTTGTTTATTACCTTTTCCCAGTGCCCTCTCGCCTTACAGCTTTGTTTAACTTCCTTTCATCGCTCGTGTTTCGTAATTCTTGTTCAAATCCATCTTTAGTCTTTTCTCTAATATGCTTCTCAACCCTCTTCTTTTTCCATTACATTTCCTCTCATCAACTTTGTTTTCCTGCATCCCATTCCCTTTTTCTTCATCAGGTCATCATTATATTCATTTCTGCATATTTTCTTTATTTTTATTATTCTCTTCGCCTTCTCCATTCCTTGAACTTTGTTACTTTATTTTACTCTCACATCTTCCCCCCTCTTCTATAATTTGCCAGCTTTCCTCACTACACACACCGTTCCATCGTACTGGTAAGTGGTTTATTTCTTCTCCTATCCCTTTTTCGTTTATCTAACTCCTTTCTATTTCCTCCATCCTCTTTTCATTGACTTTCTCTCCATCCTACCTTTCTCCCATTTTTCCTTTCCTTCTCTTTCCTGTTGTTCTCACATTCGTCCTGTTTTTCTTCCTTCCTTGCTCTGCCTCCCTCTTTTCCTTCCCTTCCCCTCTCCCTCCCTCTTTTCCTTCCCTTCCCCTCTCCCTCCCTCTTTTCCTTCCCTTCCCCTCTCCCTCCCTCCCCTACTTCGTCCCTCTCATCCTTACTCTTCCTCCCTTTTTTCATTTCTTCCCTTCTTCCTTCCGTTTTCTCCTTCACCCATTCTTTCTTCCTTTTTGCCTTCACCCTCCCTTTCATCCTTCCTCCCTCCGTCCCACTTTTCATTTTTCCTTCCCTGCTTCCTTCCTTCTTCCCTCCTTCCCTCCCTCCCTCCCTCCTCCTCTCTCTCTCTCTTTCTCCCACAGCCACACAACGCGTCGCGTCCCGTGTACGCATCTCAAAAGCGCACACACAGCTACAAGTCTACAGCGTGTGTGCGTGTTTCACTTAAGCGCGAGGTGATTCGGCTGTGTACGCTTATTATCGTGGGCGTTGGGTAACTTTTGGTGTACATGTGTGTGCGTTGTGGCGACAGTGATTAGAGAATTATTTTTAATGTGTGCGTGTGGATTTTAAGCTGCAGTGTGCGTGTATGTGCGTATGATAACTGCAAAACTGTAGATACATTTGCTCTACATGTTTGTACGGTGTAGTGACAGTGATTATAAAATTGTTTCTGATGTGTGCATGTGGACTTAATGGTACTGTGTGTGTGCATGTGCGTGTAACAGCTGTGATATACTGGAGTTTGTTGACCTTTCACTGATCGATGAAATTTGATATAGCCGTACGAAACAAACTGAATTAGCATTGATCGATACTTTTTGATAAATCTGTAAAAGACATACTAAGTGGCTTTTTTCTTTTTTTTATTCATGGTGACTTGATCAAAGTCACTTAACAAAACATACGCACACAACAGTAAACAAAGACCCATTTTCCAGGCGGGCCAGATGTGCGTGTAACTCCAGACTTGGGAAAAACGAAAGTTTTAAGAATTTGATAGTATTAATTAACTCCTGAATCATATCACGTCTTTCTTATTTTGTTCTAGTTCATGCCAGAAAGTTTCATTCAATCTGAGAGAGACTGGTGGCAAAGAACCTCCAGTCTTTCAAACGCAGTGTGCCCAGGCATCTCAAAATGAACGGATCTTGACTTTGGTTCTCGTGTTATCTTTTTTTTTTTTTTTTTCTTGGAGGAAACAATCTTGCGGGCTTCTGACCTTTGTTTCCTTCTTCCACGCATAAAAAAAAGAAGAAGAATAAGAAGACGGAGCTTACGACTGCTTACCCTATCCTGTCTTGTTTCAACAGTTTCCCAAAAATGAGAATTTTTTTTTTAGGAATTTGCCAAAAAAAAAAAAGTTATCGTACTGAATGGGTTAAAGCACTGTCTTCTAATAAATGTAGTATTACTTTTATTATTCAGATATACAACGTTAAAAATAAATGAATAGGCATATACATCAATAGCTTTCTTACCTCCTTCCCCCCAAGGGCGCAGTTTCTACTACTCGTGTATTCTTCCTACATCAGGGAAAATGTATTGAATTTAAGATACTCTCCCTCGCAGCGTAGATATTAAGGATGGATCTAAGCCCTCCAGTTGGATTTTCCCGGAAGCTGAATTAAAGCGTCTGGAGATAGCAGTAAGAGAGGAAGGAATACTACTGTGGGCAGGAAAAACGCCACTCCAGTTCAATGACGCTTTTTTCATCATATATGCAGACGATTTAATTCAATTCAGGGTAGACTGTTTCGGAGTGAAGGTGTTAGATACGGCCTTCATTAAATTTCTCGCTAATTATGTCCTCCCCAAGCTTAATTGAATCGTATCACGGGAACAACAATTAAGTATAGATGATATGTTTTAATCTGAGAAAATTAGACCACTTATCCAACTTGAGTTTTGATAGGTTTTAGTTATGAGGTAAGAATGAGTCTCCTTGGTTACTAGTCAAATTCACCTTCCAGTCTGACTACACCTGGCCATTAACTGAGCTGAAAAGAGGTTATGGATCTCTATCAGACGAGATTAAACAAACTATAACCAATGCGTTATCGGAGTAAAGCAATGAAATAATGTGTTCCTAGTGATAACGAAAAATTAGCGTTGAGTAAGAGCGTGTGAATTATAGGTGTTAAGCAGACTGACCATCTTTTTAAGTTTTCACCTGTACAATTTCCCTCGAAAAAAAAAAAAAAAAAAAATCAAGCATACAATTCTTAGATGTATTAATAACAACGAAACAGTTCACTATTATTATTATTATTATTATTATTATTATTATTATTATTATTATTACTACTACTACTAAAGCAACTACTACTACTACTGCTTCTAAGGCTACTATTACTACTACTCTAATTTTTATTATCATTATTATTATTATTATTATAAAGATCTAGAATTACACGACTCTTTTCAGTTAAGCATAATTTTGTGATGCTTGTGCGAATAAGACAACGATATGCACTAAACGCGAAGAAAGTGTTAATTAATGTAATCGAAAACCCTTAAAATTAATAGACAAGGTAACTCCCATACGCTGAGAGAGCTAACTGTTGAGCTTTAAAAATAATAGCAAGTTTGAGAGAAAAAAGAAGAACGTACTCTTTAGCCACTAAAAAATGCTCTCCCCCTTTCCTCCCCTCCCCTCCCTCCCTCCCCTAACCCTTTTTTTTTTTTAGCCTTCCCGCTCTACCTCCCTCCCTCCCTCCCTCTCTTCTCTCTTCCCCTCTCCTTTCCTCCCTTTATGCGTTTCTTCCTCCCTCATGTGCTCAATCTTATTTTCCCTTTAATTCTTTTCTTCCCAATCCTTCCCACACTTTTCCGTCTTTTCTTTCCCTACTTACTCTAAATTTTCTCTAAAACTTCTTCTCTTTCTCTCTCTCTATTCAACTACCTTTCTTCTTCATTCTCAATTCTTTCTCCGCTCTTCCTGCCTCCGTGTATTTCCTTTTCCTTCTTCTTCTCCGCTGTTCCTTCCCTCCACCTCTCCCTTTTTCCATCTTCTTTCATACTCTAAATTTTCCCCTTTTCTTTTTCTTCCACTACTTCTCCTCCTCTCCTTTCCCTTTCCCTCAGACATTTCCTCGCTCTTCCTTCCTCGGTCTACTCTTTCCTCCTCCCTCTTTCCCTCCTTCTTCCTCCCGCATGAACTCTCTTACTCATTTATTTTTTTAATATTTTTATTCATTTTCAATCTTCTGTTACTTGTATTTTTTTAAATACATAATACCTCCACATATGTTTACATTCTATTTTAGTTTACACGCTTGTATTTTTATTCTCCAAGTTGTTTAATCATGACTTACTTTTTTGGTCTATTTTTGACATAACAGACAGATTATCAAAAAGAAGGCATTGCGTGTCTGGCAGCCGAGACTTAGGGAACGGACTGTCTAGTCCATACCAGAAGTCGAATATATAACAATAAACAAACACTCCAACTATTTCAACATTTGCCAAGAGCTTTGACATTCGCAGGAAAAAATAGGGACAAAAAAATTCGAAAGTTAATCCACTGGGTCTATTTTATGCTGTACGCCTACGGCAAGTCCATCCCTTATCCCCTTGGTTTATCATATTATCAAAGGGTATCACCTAAGGGCAGAAAGAGAGACATACCAAACCTCTCTCAGCTTAAGGATATAAAAGTGAGAAAAACAGAGGGTAAAACAAGCGATTTTTAAGTTTGTCCCTGACTTTGCACGGACGCGCGGGCAGCCGATCAATCATCCAGTGTCTCTTTGATCGATTAAAAATATAAATTATACAGTTGTTTTTCACTGTAGTTTGTGATGTCTTTACCGATTATCATTTTTTCTTGACTGATTGTCTTCATATATTTACGATTGATTATACGACTGAATTTTGCCGTTTCTCGCTCTTTTCTTTACTGCTTCTACCATTCTTCCAAACAGATGGTGCCAATTTTTTCCTGATCAATTATGTTATTAACCTTTCCGATCGAATACACCTTTTCTTACATAATAATACAGTTTTACACTAACGAATAGATTTTCATATTAATTAACACAGCTTTTTTCTAATTCTTTATTTGACTAAGGCGTCTGACTATAGATTTTGATTGATTTCTAATTCTTGATCACGTAAGTCTTTCCTTTACTAATTATATCACCGACTTTTCTTGTAATTCTTCATTTTTTTTCTTCTTTCTGTTTTTATTTGTTTTGCTGGTGATATTACTGCTTCTACCTCTTCCAGACGATGACGTAGACCTACTTAGTATATTATTCTTACTACCTGAAGATGATTTTGCAATGCTCCGGAGACCCCATGCTTCTTCTTCTTCTTCTTTTTTTCGCTGTTGATATTACTGCCTTTACCCCCTCCAAGACGACATCGCAGACCTATTTAGCATATTATTCTTACTACTTGAAGACGATTTTGTTAATCTTAAGACGATTTTGATAATCTCGAAAGACCTCATCTGCAGTGTGTGAGGGGGGAGGGGGTAGAAACAATCTCCGTTAACCCCTTCACAGCCTGATGTCTCCGTAAGCTCAAAGAAATCATCTGATGGTAGCAAATATTAAATAAATGGAAATGCGTCACCGTACCGAGAGGGTTGACGATTTCTTAAGCTTAGTCTTTGTATACGCAATGACACCAATGAAATAAGCTTTTTTTCATGACACTTTCCCATCCATTACATTTTTTATGCAAACATTTTTTTTTTCCCCGAATTATTATCTCCATATCAGGCTGGCATAACTCACTCTCAGTTGAATAAAATCGCCTGTTGTTAGCCAGAACAAAACTTGAGAGTTGTTCCGACCATGAGAGGGTTAATGGTATCGGTATTAACGCTCAGGCTCCTAAACACACACACACGGCTGAATAAAATCGTCTGGCGTCAGCTGGAAAAAAAAAAATAGCAGTACTAGAGTTCCCTTGATCATGAGGGGGCTAATCATTACAACACCGCCTTTCGAGCGATTATAACGATGCTCTTCGGAGGCAGCGGTCGTATAGTCGAAAGCGAACTCAGCACGCAACCCAGAAGTCCCGGGTTCGATTCCCAAGCCGGCCATAAGATCTCTGCGCCAGGTCTCCATTCCCACAGTCAGTTAGTACCTATGGCTGAAATAAGGACCTGAATCGTAAATTCGACGGTTGCGTGTCGTAGTCCAGGGGAAATATCTGTCCCCATGACCATCTTGCTGTTGACAGGCATTAGGCTAACTCGAAGCTTTATCTTATTCTTCGTTTCAATTCTCATTACTTCGATCTGTCATAACATTATTTTAACTCATTATATCATCATCATCATCATCGTCATCATCATTATTATTGTTGTTGTTGTTGTTGTTATCATTATTATTATTATTATTATTATTATTATTATTACTGATCATGTAGTTTCTAAGCCGACAAACGATATATTTGGTGAATAGACATACCTTTGTTTTCAATCAATGGTATTATATTTTCCATTAATTATATCATTGCTATTGGGATAGATATGTACAGCTGTGGACAGGAATATCGCTACACTTATAAGACGAACAAATATCAAACTCTTACACATTACCCTGAAAAATTTACAGGATTCCGAAGCGCGTCTCACGAAGTTTCACAAGTTACCGTTCACTCTCCCGCTATTTATCGGAAGGAAGTGGATCAATATTAATACCCGCAACAGTACATTTCACACACTTCAAACAATTTCCATATATCACAGTATTTTTTTTTTTCTTTTTTTTTTCAGAGTGCATCTAAAAAAATCAAGCGTAACTGACAATGCACCCAGGATATATCACACAACGTCACCTTAAAAATTCAAGCCCCCATTTCAGTTCCAGAGGCGAACAGGCCATCGAAACTATGCCCTATCTAAATGTCGAACCCAGGACCTCTCGTTGCAGGTTCGGTGTGTTTGCAATCACACCTCTCCCCCTCTCATAAAAAAAAAAAAAAAAAAAATGTAATTAATTTTTCACAATGTTTCAGTGATAATCTGAGGATTTTTCTTTCCTCTTTCTTTTTTTTTCTCTAGTTCCTTTCTTTCTTTCCTTCTTTCTTCCATTATTTTTATTTATTTATTTATTTTGGTCACTTTCTTTCCATCTTTCTTCTTTTCTTTTTCTTTCTTTCTTTCTTTATTTATTTTACAAGCTGTCTATTTATAACAAACTCAGTATGACAATAACCTCTCTTAGACTTATCCTTACAATCACCAAGCTTTTTCAATGAGCTTAGGAAACGTCTCTCAGTAAAGCTGATAACAACCATTAACTACAGAAGAACAATGGCACCTTATTAAATATGGTTCCTGCTGCCTCCAGACGATTTTTCTTCCGCCCATGAGGAAAGTTAAAGGATCAAGAGAATGTCATGTGTAAAGATCCAACGTATAGCAAAATCATGCACACACACACACACACACACACACACACACACACACACACACACACACACACACACACACACACAAGGTTTAAATGAATGCCTATCGACCACGCGAGGGTCACTATGGGAAGTGGTAAATTTATGCTTAGTCCATATCTTCCCCAAGAATACGATACGCAACCGATTACTTACAATCCAGGTCCCGACTGATAGTAAAATAAAGCACAGAGAAAAATAAAGTCTAGATGAACGCCTATCGACCACAAGAAAGTCATTGTGGGAGGTAGTAAATGCATGCTCAGTCCTAGTCTTCCTTTAGAATACGATACGCAACCGTCGACTTTACAATCCAGGTTCCCATTTCGGTTCCGGGTACAAAGAAGGCTGGAGTAACGTAAACCTAACTCTGATGTCTTTTGGCAGGCTCGGGAATCAAAACCACGGCTTTCAGAATAACAGCCAGTGTGCTTCCGCGAACCTAGGACTTATCGATCGCGGACCTATCTATATATCTGTATATCGCATTATTATTCATCGTACTACTTTTTTATTTAGGGTAACGTGACATCAATCGGAATTTTTGGCTACTTGAAAATAACATACAGACTGAAACGTAAGGAAATACTGCTCAGGTGCAATTCCTCACAATTTACAAACGTACTGAATCCACGAGAAAAGTCGGACATAGATGTTTTAAAATAAGTGAGAAAAACGTCGCTTAAGTTTTATTACAATGAACGAACGTACTGAAACACTGAGAAACGTCGCTCAAAGTTAGTTACAATTAAGAAACTTACTGAAACAAGAAAAGAAAACGTTGTCATTGTCTGATTACAATTAACAAACGTTCTGAAACGGGAAAGGTCGCTCAAGTTCAATTTACATTTAAGGGAATACTGAAACAAGGAAAAGTGTCGTTCCAGCTTAATCATGCGCACTGTTCAAGTTCACTTTTACTCCGAATAAACAGACATATCGAAACAAGCGGAAATAATTCTCAGTTTTGGATACTCATAATTAACACATTAGGCAAAGAATAAAAGAAATCGCTCATGCTTACGTTCACATATATCTCAATTAAGTCATATACAGGCAGAGAAATCGCTAAAGTTCACCTGCTCAAAATACAATCAGAAAAGCCGCTTAAAAAAAAAAAAAAGATAATCAGAATATGCAGATGCTGAAACTAGATAATATTCACTCATATCAGGGAGGGTTTGTCAAAATGATGGGGTTATTTGCAAGATCGATGTCCCGTTACTATAAAATATAACTGTCTCCTATAGCGAAATATATCGTCTGTGGAATGCAAGAGTATTGCGGAGAACACGATTTTAGGCTAAAGTAATGAAGGGAATATTGAAACATAGGGAGAAACATTAATTTTCAGCTTCATTGAACATACTGACGGCAAAGTTTATAATTCTTCTCCCCCCCCCCTCTCTCTCTCATTAATACATGAAAAAAAAAAAAAAAGTTATTCGATTTCAGTCAAGACCGATAAAAGATGTAAGGTCAGAGGTTAGAATCAAAGTTCAGAATCACAACGTTATTTCGTGAATGATAAATGCGATTAATATCAATGTTTTTGCATACACTGTGTGTGAGGTTGGCGTGAAGTCATGCGATTTTAGTGTAGAGAAATCAAAGGTCAAGGACAGAGGTCAAAGTCAAAGTTAGAACACCATGATGTACTTTCACTTTTTTTTTAATTTCCATTTTTTTTTACTACTGCCAGACGTTTTTTTTTTTTTCTTTTTTTTCAGCTTTAAGAGAGCTCCCCTAGTAGTAAAGGGGTTAATGAGGGCTACAATAAGCACATTAATATCGAAAAGTCTCTGCTGAGCTGGATATGTTCGTCAGTAGGGAGACAGCAAGGAAATACTAATGTCGTAACTGTACTAAATGGGTTGATTTGGAATAAGAAGAACAGAGAGCTTCTATATGGCACTGCATCAATTTCTAAGGCAAGTTGAAGTCGAAATCTTAAACCTTCCTCCCTAACACCAGCGCCACTGACGAGGAAGGCACTAAAAATGAGTGACACAATTTACTCGAAAGGAAGAAGAGGGACAAAGGAGGGATTACATGGAAGGGAAGTACTGTATGTTTCAGAAGTAAATGACAGATAATGATCCCTTAAAATATTCGCTTAGGCCACAGCACACTCCTATCGCCTTCCATATCAACGTTCCCATTTCAGTTTTAGGTGCAGACAAACTTAAGTTAAGAGCAAATGCCCAAAGGTTTCGTAGCCGGCCCAACAATCGAACCCGGGACCTCCTGCTTGCGGATCGAGTGTGCTTCCAATTACACCACCGCCAGAGCAAGAAAGCAGAGGGAAAACGATAATAAATATTAATCACTGTTACTGGACATTCAATATTTCTTGGCAGAGTTGGTTACAATAATCAATTCATCAGGCAAGGAAGATATTAATGCATTTATACTTACTGTACATGCAGTTTCTAAAGAAGCAGAGAGAGAGAGAGAGAGAGAGAGAGAGAGAGAGAGAGAGAGAGAGAGATCTACCCACTCGTTTTTAGTACATTCAAAACAATAATTACTCTTTTACAGTTGGATCTCAATAATGGTGACACTCCATTGCCCACGTCTCAGTCGCCATCGTAAACCGACTTCACCATGACGCTTCCGTGTCTGGTTACGTCCCACGTGGGGGTATTCACGCGGAGTTGGCGGGATCCCTAACAACTCTTCCTTACCTGTTTATTTTGCAGAGTGTGCCTAGGCTCGTATTCTTGTAGGTTAAAGATGCCCCCTAACGCCTCTCCCTAAGCAATTTACTTTTGGATATGGCTGGTTAATATCTTTTTGTACGTTATTTATGCAGTGTGTGGCGATATTTAAAGGATTTATATAACGCAGAAGAGGAGAGTAAGGTGTAAGAAACAAAATAAATCACATAGGAAAATGTGTTACGAAGCTTCCTTAACAAACGAGAATACGGACCGTTGACTCTTGCAATGTTATGCTATTATACTGCATTCTCGTGAGCGTAGCAGACAAGTTGCAACATCTTTTCCTTAGCGATTTATTTTTTGTATATTGTACTTTAACTTCTACAATAACGATATTTTTCTTAATCACTGTTTTATTCTTGTGGCTGAAAGCGCTCTCTGTAATACATCTTTTTCGGTTCATTCTGCGTTCGACTTTTTCCTTAACACACACACACACACACACACACACACACACACACACACACACACACAAAACTTTACACCAGGTTACAGGTGTCCTTCGTTCATTGAAAAAAAAAAAATCTATAACCCTTGGACCTGAATACTTTATAACACAGTATTTTTATATTATGATCCCTAAAGATTACTTCTGCATATTTTTCTTCATCCTTACGATACAATTTCTTTATTTACAATCTCTTCTTTTTTACGGTTTACGATTTCTTTTTATAGATATCTTTTTACGATTTTTTTTTTTCACGGGTTCCTTTTTTCCGAATTATTTTTTTTACAACTTTTTTTTTACGATTTCTCATTTTATTTCCTTTTTATTCTGTTCTTTCTACCACCTGAAGATATCAATTGGGGGTTAGGAGGCTCTTTAAATCCCTCTTAACGGGGAACGTCTTGAGTAGATTTAAGATGATTCTGGCTTCGGGCAAACGTCTTGAAGTGAAGGGACTAAGAAATCTCTCCATTAAAAATGTCAGAACGGTAACGCACTTTTTTTTAGTGTCTAATTACTACCTGCACTTCATTATTAAGAACTCCACGTTGTGTTGAGTTCTTACTGATATTGTATATATTATTATTATTATTATTATTATTATCATTATTATATTAATTTTGTTGGGGGGGGGAATTGTAGAAGGCTGGCATTCCAAGACCGTTCGAGAAAGAGACTTGAAATTTTAAGGTGTGATGTATCTTGGTTGCAGGCTTCTTTTGGCACAAATATTTCTTCCCTAGCACTAGCGCCCTCTATGTTATTTTTCAATTTCTGCTCTCCTGTACGGCAAAAACCACCCAATCGATTGCTTTGCAAATGTTCCATTATGCAGTCGTCAACATATACCAGTGTACTTGGGTATTGATAATGAGATCCAACAAATACTTTCTTAGATATTGAGGAAAATCAAAATGGCCGCCTCATGCCTGAAAGTGCTAAATCGGAAAGTACTTGGCCAATTTTGACCAAACTCGGTGGAAATGTAGTGGGTCATGAGCGAATATGACTCTCATAGTATGAATGACCTTGACCTTGATCTCAAAGTCACAGGTCAAAATCTGTATAATATTATGAGTCATACCAAAGGTCCCTTAATATTAGGTCTACAGTGATAAAAGAATTTTCATCTGGAATATGGAGTTCTTTGACTATGCTTCAGCAATTTCAAAATTCGTTATTATTATTATTATTATTATTATTATTATTATTATTACTATTACTCGTATAATTATTATTTTATTTAACTCGTGAAACATCTCTAATACCCTCCAAGTTTGAAAATTTTCACCTTAAGTTGAATAAAATCGTCTGAGTATAGCGTGAACCAAAGATAAATATCAGCTTGCCAAGAAGGTTATCATCTTTTCCGTGGCGATTTATTTTTCATTTTTTTTCATCAATCCATTCATTATGAGTGCGACGAATTAGAAGATCTATTTCTCCTACCAACGGAGACTTTTATTTTGCTTTAGAAAGGCCTTTTGAACTGGAGGAAGTTAAATAAATCCTTCATTATTCCCCTAATCCCTTACCTGCTACACTGCTCTTTTAACGATCCTCTGAGTTTTCCTGAGCTGAATAAAATCGTCTGTAGTCAACCAAAATAAAGTGCAATGTTCGTAATTAGCAGCCTAAGTATTAATGTCATATGGCGATCATCATGTCCTGCTATTACGGGATTTCCAGAGAAAATAATAAATTAATAAATATGTAAAAAATGAGTAAATAATAAATGAATAAACAATAAAAATTAAATGAATAATAAACTGAATAATAAATAAATAAATAAATCACCTCTGGGAATAGTTAGGGATAAAAATAAATGCAGTTCATATATACAGCAGTGAAAGGGTTAGGCTGATTAAAATCGTCGGGAAGGAGCAAGAATAAGCAAAACCATGACACTATCGGACTGAAAAGCGTTACTATATTCCTGTAAGCATTATCGAGTTGTCAAAAAAAAAAAAATGAATAATAAATGAATAAGAATGTAAATTAATAAATAAAAATGTAAACAAGAAAATGAATAGACAAATAAACAAATGAGTAAAATCTAGATTAATAAATATATTAAAAAAGTAAAAGAATACAATAAATAAGTACGGTAGAATGTTGAGAAGCCATCATCAAAGTACTGAAAGGGTTAAGACCTTGATCCCCCCCCCAAGCACGTACTTTGTCTTTCATTCAGGCTGACGTCAGACGATTTTATTCAGCCTGGGAGAGACTTTTATGGGTGAGGAATTAGCAAAAATGAAAAAAATCTCCACTAACATTCTGGGTAAAGAGCGTACAAAAATAAAACATCATTAAAACTCTGGGTAAAGCGTTGGCGAAAATAAAAAGTAAAAATCCAGCAAAAATTCTAGGCGAAGAGTTAGCAAAAGTAATAAAAAAAATCTCCACTAAAATTTTGGGTGAAGTTAACAAAAAATAATCTCCACTAAAATAATGGGTGAAAAAAAAAAAAAAAAAATCCGCTGCAATTCTGGGTAAAGTTAGAAAAATATCTCCACTAAAATTCTAGGTGAAAAATTAGCAAAAAAAAAAAAAAATCACTAAAATTCTAGATGAACAGGTAGAAAAAAAAAAAAAAAAATATTCTCATAGACGTGATTAAAACCCTCCTTTCGGAACCAATATAATGTAGAGTAATAGCATGAACGGGAATAACAACGTGCCATGCGTAAAAATAAACCGGTAAGGAAGAGGGGGCAGTAAGCTTCCTCTGCCCAGGCCAATACTGTTCACGGCCCCTTGTTAAATGTGAAATGCAATTAATGTTTCAATCTCCTAACCTTAAAAAATCGTGTGGAGGCAACAGGAATATGGTACAGTACATAATTATTATCATCAAAGTGAATGAGCTGACCTGTCTTGACTTTGGCTCTCTGTTATCTTGATTTTGTTTTATTCTTGGGGGGAACGATTTTATGGGCTCCTGGCCTTTGGTTCCTTCTTTCTTGCATTAAAAGAAAGCTAATTGCTAAACAAGAGGTGGGACTCAATCTCCTAAACCATAGAAAAAGTGGCTTTCGAAATAGACTGATAAGAAATACGTAATGACTCTCTTATGATAACGAAAATACCGGCAGGAAGCTATATACTGTATTCTGGCAAAGAAGATGCGCTATACTCTTTTTACTCTAACTTGGCCTAAATGCGCCATCACTTCATCCTGAACGCTGATCTGTAACAATAAATTAACACTAGAATATGATCCCCGTTACGAAGAAGTGCAATGGAAAGGATGCAGAGCCGTAGTACCGTATTGATCTAAGCCATGGTAAGAGGAATCATAGTGAGTCTCCCAGGCCATCGAAAACTCAACTCAAAAAATAAACTGGTGAGGGGAAGAAAGATTCGATCCTTCTAAGCCAACAGGAATATGCGAAAATAAACGAGTAAATAAGAGATGCCACTGAGCCCCCTAAGCCCACACGGACACAGTTGGCAGCCTCCTCCTTCCTTCGAATAATCATGAAAAGCAATAAGCGTTTGAATCTGATATCCCCCTATTTTTCCCAGAGCCATTCAAGCATTCTTACCGTCCGTATGAAAAAGGCTGGAGCTTATTACGATATTATTCCAAGGAAAAAATAGTCCTGTTCGACGGGGAGGGGAAAAAATAGGGAGGGAATATTGTCTGACGACGCTTCATATATGCTGTTATATCCCGCTGGATCTTCGCTACAAATTAACCACGATTTTACTCTTGTCAAAACAACAGTACCTATTCTATTATTTTCTTATATTTTTTCTCTCTTCTATTTTTTTCCCTATTTTTATTTATGGAGGTACTTGTGCAACATCTCAGGATATCCTTTCGTTATTGGTAAAATCTAAAAACATTTTAATTTTTAGTAAGCTCTGATATTCTCTATGATAATTATTCTTCATCTTTGTTTTCTAGTTCATTTTGTTGCAAGATTCAGGGCAATTATGATGATGACGACGATGCTGCTGCTGCTGCTGCTGATGATGATTAGAACCAGAAACTAAAAAAAAAAAAAAAAAAAAAAAAAAATCTATTAAGCCAGTCTAACATTTTTGCCTGGTATCTGAAGCTGCTTCCTGTAAGTGAAGGTCTTTGACAGGAAATCCTTCAAAATATTACCTCCCTACTCAGTAACGACACAGACAAACAAAACGACACACACACACACACACACACACACACACACACACACACACACACACACACACACAAATAGTAATAACTTTTTTAAAACACACATGTACACGTTTTGATGCGCTATTGCACAAGAACATTCATACTTACACATACTGACATTTATATTGAAATAATGTACGTGCAAAATCATACACTTGCACATCACACAGACACACACACACACACACACACACACACACACACACACACACACACACACACACACACACGCTGGTACACCCAAACAACAAAATAACAACATCGCTGGTATAAACGAACACACACACACACACACACACACACACACACACACACACACACACACACACACACACACATTTTGCCAGACACACACCAGCGCCGAGTTACCGGGGAACAGAAATTTGCATATCTAGACCAGGTTACATCGCACCCCCCTTACCCCCCCACCCCACCCCTCGCCCTCCCCCTCCCCTCTCTTCCTTGCCTGGTCACCTGTATCTGTCAGACGCGTCAGGTGGCGTTGCGTGGGGCTGACAGATCCACCCTGCTGACGCCTTACATTATAGATCAGCGAAAACCACCAGCCGCGATATTCTCCCTGTCTCTCCTGCAGGCACTTGTCAGCCATGTCGCCTCCCATGTCTGAGCCGGTGCATGCGCAGGAGGAAGGGCAATCGTACATTATAGACTAGTGCGAAATGACCCCGACATCAGTTTCGCTTTAGCTGGCTTCGAATTTATCTTTTTGACTACGCATGCGCAAGAGAGACGAAGCGTATGTACTTTATAGACTAGTGGCAAATGATATCCGACATCAGTTTTTCGTTTCTCTATGTTCGCCTATATCTGATGCTTTTTTTTTTTTTTTTTTCCTGTTTAAGCTTTCTCACAAATCATGGGCAATCATTAAGCGTGTCAGTACGATTTGGTCTTTTTGCTAACCCTCTTCCGTCATACCCAGCTTAGGGAGATTATAGGGGGAAAAAAAGTTCAACAACGCTCTCCTTTTACCTGGGGTCGGTTTTGGCTTTCTCACAATGTATGCGAGTGAGGGAGCTTCACATTATAGACTAGTGACATCACTCGGCATCAGGTTGAACTGGCGATACATTGGTTAGCATATCAAGCTCACAACTGGCAGGACCCGAGTTCGATTCTCTGGCCGGTCAGACTGTTGGGTGGGATCAGTTTTCCCCTTGTTCCTGTATCCCCGCAGTACAATTAGGGACCAAGATTTAAACTCAGTATTGTGGGTCGTATTCTAGGGGAAGACTGAGAATAAACACAAATTAACTGCCCCAATGACCCTCGTGCTGTCGATAGTATTACTCTGAGCCAAGCCTTCTTCTCCGACCGATATCTTATTTCGTTTTAGGTACGATCATTTTTCATTTTCTGACGACGCTGTGCATTTGAGATATTACAGTCTTTACACAGGAAGGTGAAGACAATACAAACTCTAGCAACTTCACCTGTCGTAACTTTAGCTTTACCTAAAGTCAGCTTTAGATTTCATTAACCCATTCAGTACGATGACGCTTTATTTTTGCCATCACCACATAACTTCTTCACTCACCTAAAAAGAAAGAAAAAAAAAAAGGATCTCTTGAAATTACCAATCATGTGCAGTCACCACACGGCAGTTCTCGGTATGGTTTCGTGACACTATAACTTCTAGACATCTCAGAGGCGAGAGGGGGAACGCACAGTCACGGTAAATACTCCTTGTCCTAATCACGGTCAAGGGTTCCATCAAACGTCTAAGGCAACGAACTAAGGAGTCTAACTTGCAGCCCTTCCAACCAACTTGTATATTAGAGGATAATTTAGCAAGATTTCATTTGGTTCTATCACAATTTCGGAAAAAGGGGACACAACTACTGATTAGAGCTGCACAGGTGCGATTCCTAATACCGTTCCACCTTTAGCCGAACGATAATGAAGTACTTACACAACATTATGAAATTTATGCCGAACTCCGAAGATTCCACCACTACGTTTCGGAAGTCAACACTCACTACTCTACCTTGTTAATTATCGTATGAAGTGGATTAATTTCTATGTTTGGAACTGTACGACTAACGAAATCAAGAGAAAGAGGTGTAGCCTTAAGTGGAGATGTTTTTGGCTTCCATATAACGCATGCACAGCCACTTAGCAGTACACATTGTTCTATCGTCCCACCTATTATTACACACTCTTTTTATTGCCTACTACATACTGTTCTACTTCTACTGCCTCATTATTATTGCACATTCTTCTATTTCTGTTGTCTCACCTATTACTGCACATTGTTCTGTTTCTATCGCCTCATCTGTTATTACACATTGTTCCATCTCTGTTGTCTCATCTATTATTACACATTCTTACATTTCTATTGCCGCATCTATTATTACCCTCACCAGGAGCGTAGAGGCCCGGGCTAGGTTACTTAATCCAAACACTTTAGGGAAGAGTGACCAGTAGCTAACCCCTGAGTGGCATTATGTGAACATGAAACCTGAATCATACCTTGGATTTAACCCTCAAGAATCACAAATGGTTTCAGTATCCACACCTTTTCTTCTTCCTTGAAGAAAAAGAAAAAAGAAAAATCCTTTTCTCTTTTTTTACTCTAACATGGCCTAAAATTGCCGTCTCTCCATCTTGAGGTGTAACAGTAGATTAACAGAATATGGTGCTAGTCAGGAAGAAATGCTAGTCACTAAGGAGTGCTATGGGAAGAATGTACAGCCGTAGCAACGTCTTCCTCTGCTCGTGAACTACACGAAATAAGCAGCGAAAGGACCAAAATCTGGACCAGGTTAGTGTGTAAGAACTATAGTAACTACAGGGACTGACTGTATGTCTGCTGGCTGGATAGAAAACCGATGTTTGAGTAGTCTGGAGACATGATCAGTTACTTTTCTTGTCAGTAACGTTCGCTGTCGCCAGTTTCAGTAAATCTGTCTATCTGTCTTTAGCCAGACATCTTAATCCCGAAAGGGGTGGTCACAAACAAATCGCCTCTATGTCAACCTGTCCCATGCCATGACGCTGCCCCTCCCCCATCCCCTTCAATTCACACACCACTCTCTCATATATCTCTCCACTCTTTCCCTCCACCTCATTCCGGGACTCCTCCCTCTGCCCCACCCCCTCCACCTCACTCACATAGTCTCCTCGTTAGTCTCTCAATCAGCTTGTAAAATAACAGGTCAAGTTCAGCGATAAGTTAAGTGAGAGGAAAAGCATCAAACAATGGTAACCCAGTAACTCAATTAAAAAGAAAATAAAATGAATCTTATACGGTTTGCAGTGGATGAGTCAGGTTAACTTTTTTTTTTTAAATAGAAGAATAGAGGATGGAAAAAAAATGAGTAAAGAAAAATTCCATATACTACTTCCCCATGATTTTTTTCCTGTTTATTTTTTCTTGCTACTTTCAGACAATTTTATTTCGCTCCAGAGAGACTTTGGGGACGAGAGGGGTTAGATACAGACTTCGCTAACCCCTTCTGTACGAGAACTTCCGGGCTCTGAACAAAACTGTCAACAGGTAAGAAGAATGTAATATAAAAGTACATCCTCACATACTGAATGGAGGACACCTGTAATCTGGTTTATGGATTATTTTTTCAATTTAATTTGTTTTTCTTTCCTCTGTTCATCTTCTGTATAAAAAAAAAATAAAATGGTTCCAGATGTGATCGGCTGTCTGAAAGGACGCGATTTCGAACCCAGGCTGCAGCAGGGAAGTTAGATGAGTTGAATTTCGTTAAAACACACTTTAATGGACTTCAACAGGGCCCACTGGGATAAATAAACTTCCATACTAGGTTGATCACACCGGTCCTGAATGAGACAGACCTAGCATGTAGCCTACTCAGTATGGATGATACGTATTAGCACCGAAGTAGTGACATGTGAAAGCGTGTGGCATGTAGGAGGACTGCTGGGCCTCAGAGAATGGAGTGCGAAGTCTATTATAAAAAAAAAAAAAAAAACACTGCGGACTCCCCAGCCCGCGGTAAAATGGGATTCCGGATTTACGATGCGAGAACGGCAGGGACGAGGCGAGACGGGGTTGATCTCGCCACCACAACCCATCTGTGTGACGGAGATATCTCGCACCCCTCCATCCCTCACTCTCTCTCTCCATCAGTCCTGCTCCCTCTTTCGCTCCCTCCATCTTTTCCTCCACCATCCCTGCTTCCTCCCTCACGCCCCCCCTCTTTCGCTTCCTCTTGCTCCAGCAGTCTTCCTTCCCTACCTCCCTCCCTCCACCACTCTTCCTCACTGCCTCCCTCAGTCTTCCTTTCTCCTTTCATCCACTAGTCTCGCGTTCTCTCTAGCTTCACCAGCTCCTCCTTCTCAGATGGTTACGCTCTCTCGCCACCCTTTGCTCCGCCATCTTTACTCCCCCCCTCCCTCGCTCCACCAATCTCCACTCCATCCCTTATTCGCTCTACCAACCTTCCTTCCTCCCTCCTTCGCATTACCGACCTCCCTCTCTCACTCTCTCTGCCTCCACCAGTTTCGCTCCCTCCCTTGCTCCACCTGTTTCGCTCCCTCCATTGCTCCACCAGCCTCTACTCGCTCCCTCAAATGCCTCATCAGCCTCGCTCCCCGTACTTCCTAGTTCCCACGTTCTACTTCATGTTCCAATATTTCTTCCATTATTCAAGTCACTGTTTCCAAATTCTTATATACATCAAAGTTCCACATACTCAAAATCATATACCAAAACGTACTCCAAAATTCTCACTCATATTTCTCCGATTCCCACGTATCTGATTTACATCTAATCCGTGCCTCCCCAACTACAGGTCAGCCACCCTAACTCAACTTCCCGTCTCCCTTTTTTGTGCTCCCATCTCTCTAACTCTCTTCGACCTAACGCCACTCTCTCTAACTACCTCTCCCTTTCATGGTTCTAGCTATCCTAACTCTCTCCACCTCCTTAGCTATCGTTTCTCTCTAACTACTATCTTCCTAACTTCGATCCGTCTGTTTCCTAGCTACAGTATCCCCCCCATTTTTTTTCTGGCCTACACCGTTTTGACTCGCAACTCTTGCTCCCACGTCCCTAACTCTCTCTCTCTCTCTCTCTCTCTCTCTCTCTCTAGCTACACAGAGTTATTCCCCTTATCTGGTTTGTCACCTAACTTCTCACACACTTTCTAGCACCCTTTTCCCTAACCATCACATCTATTAATTACATCTCCTTAAGACTCTAGCTCCACCTGTCCTGACCTCCTAAAATGCTTACTCCACTCATGCATTTCCGACTTAAGTGTTACTCCCACCTCCTTAAGTTCTGTCGTAAATTTTATCGATCCCTCAGACGTCCGTTGCTCTCCTAATTTCTTCCATTCTTCAGACATATAACGTTAATCCTTCTCTTGTATTCCTGACCCGATCCCTAACCAAACACCTAAAAAATTCTTGCATTCCTAATTACAGTACCATCATTCATTTAACACAATCATACTCGTATCATCCCATTTCCTACCCCCTTCAAACGAAAATCTTGTTTTTGTGTATCTATTTTTTATCTATTTCTCTATCCGGCCAACACCACTCTCACTCCAGCCTTCCTAACACCAAGCTCTCTCCTGCTTTCCTAGTTCTCACCTTATTAACCTAAGACCTTTCCTTGTACTGTTTTTTACACCAATCAAAACACAATTATTTAAAAATTATATCTATCGGCAGCCTTTTGCTATTATCACAGAAAGTAAAACAAATGTCTCACTAGCTTCTTCATGCTGTTCACACACACACACACACACACACACACACACACACACACACACACACACACACACACACACACAATCACAAATCTTTTCTTCATACCGTCAACACCCACACACACAAACACACACACAATCACAAATCTTTTCTTCATACCGTCAACACACACACACACACACACACACACACACACACACACACACACACACACACACACCTGTATCCGCTCAGTCCTAATATTCAGGTTACTGTGATATACTAATTACAGGTAAATGCTCCAAATATTTCGTACAAGCACAGAAGAAAGAA
Organism: Coenobita brevimanus; assembly: GCF_032717465.1. Classification (NCBI taxonomy): domain Eukaryota; kingdom Metazoa; phylum Arthropoda; class Malacostraca; order Decapoda; family Coenobitidae; genus Coenobita; species Coenobita brevimanus. Next base: position 27,241,308 of record NC_137012.1, read on the forward strand.
CCACCAGCAGGGAACAAAAACACTGACCTTATAACGAAGCGGGAGCAAGTCTGGGAATGAGTCGCCGTGAGTGAAGCGCCTGCATCGGTGGAAATCCTGCCACATCTGAAAAGAAAAAAAAAGAAAAAAGAAAATACAGAACTGGAAAAAGAATGAGGAGGGGAAGAACAAGAATGAAGTGGAAGGAGGAAGTAAATTAAAAGAAAAGATAACAGAAAGCTATTGTTCTCCTTCATGAGGCACGGCGGCTTGGAGTGGCATGAGGAGGTGGTGGAAAGGTCTAAAAGAGATTCCCGGATGAGTTTTTGTCGCGATCCTCCTGGGATTTGGCATTCGGTGACTGAAGTGTAGATGCAAACAGAGAGTGGTTCTTTCATTGAGCCTTACCATGTTATTCAACTGCCTATCCCTTGTGTGCACTGTGGACGGCTCATTTGGCGGTACTGTTGTCTGCTCAGTCTCACGAAGTTAGTAGTGAATCATATAGTCAATTACAATACGTAGTGGACACTGATGTAACGCACGAAAATGGTTAGGGAAAACTAAATGATGCAGGATAAACACTGGCACAGAGCTGACCGAGCCGTCCCCAGAACACACGAGAAGAAACCAACTGAGCAACAAGGCGGGCACCATTAATGAACCATAATGTATTTTTATCATCGTCGGCACAAATCGCTCCAGTCACAGGTATAATCTTAGGGTAATTATGCCATAACAAAGGTAACAATCATTTCATTTACATGTTGATTACCGTGGCATAAGAGCACCAGGAAAGAATTATATAACTCAGTAATAATAACTCAGGCATCAAAGGCTGCGTATAAACTTAATGTATTACACAGGAACATTGTTTTTATTCATGCTGACCCCAGACGATCCATTTTAACTCAGACATACCCATCGCTTGAGAAAAGTTAAAAGTTTCTAGATTAACGTTTCGACAGAGTAATTATGAGATTTAGATATTAGTGTAGCTGACTTCAGAGGATTTTATTTAACGCAGAGAACAAATTACAGCCAAAATGTAACCTCTTCTTGCTGCTTCTAAACGATTTATTTCACCAAAACAGAGTGTACAGTACATGTAATCTCCCTACTTTGAAAATTAATCCGAAGCTTAATAAAAAATTGTCTTAAAACAGCCAGAATAAAATAAATTAATCGCACTGAAGGGGCTCAATCAATGTAATCAGACCATAATAAAGGTAATGTTTTTTGTGTGTTTGAGTTTGTGCTTAGAGGGGTTTGGTGTTGGCTATGAGAAAGAGAGAGAGTTAGAAGCTGTTCCTATGCAGTAACTCTACACCTTTCTAATGCTAAGTAAGTTATAAGTTATGCAAATATAATCACACGAAAATCAAGACTGGTGTGTTGATTTGTGTGTGTGTGTGTGTGTGTGTGTGTGTGTGTGTGTGTGTGTGTGTGTGTGTGTGTGTGTGTGTGAAGTGCTAGGATTACCAGCAATACATACTGACTTATCATCTAACCCAAACAAATTATTAGATGATTTTAACGAAAGAAGTGTGTGTGTGTGTGTGTGTGTGTGTGTGTGTGTGTGTGTGTGTGTGTGTGTGTGTGTGTGTGTGTGTGTGTGTGTGTGCAGGTGTGGGGTGGGAATGGTGAGCATCTGTAGCGAGGCGAGGGTACGAGATGAGAGGCAGCCATCGATCCCACACACTACCCCCCCACCCCACCCCACCCTGCCTACCACCCCAACACCCACCCTGCCTCGCCTTCTGCCTCTCTGTCTGCCTGCCTCGCTCGCTGTTGCATCTCCTCCGTCTCACCTGCCTCCTGTCTCGCTCCTTCTCTCTCTCCTTCTGCTCCTCTTTCTCTTCCCTTCTGTTTCCTCTCCCTCTTCCTCCGTGCCTCTCTTCCTCATTCCCTGCCTCGCCTTCTGCCTCTCAGTCTGTATGCCTCGCTCGCTCTTGCATCTCCTCGGTCTCACCTGCCCTCTATCTCTCTCCCTCTCTCTCTCTTTCCCTCCCTACCACACCAACACCCACCCTGTCTCCTACCCTGCCTCGCCTTCTGTTTCAGACTGCCTGCCTCGTTCGTTGTTGCATCTCCTACAGTTTCACCTGCTCTCTGTCTCTTCCTCATTTCCTTCTGGCTCTTTTCCTCCCCCCTCCCTCCCTCCCTCCCTCCCTCTCTCTCTCTCTCTCTCTCTCTCTCGTCTTATCACCTATCCATCTATGAGCAAATGAAATTAGTGTGCATACAGATGACATCCCAATTCCCAGTCACATAATATTTCTAATCGCCGAGTTACATATTTGAAAATAATGTTAAGACGTACTGTTACTCTAGCAAGGAAAAAAAAAAAACATAATATTGAATAGTTTACATCCGTCTCCCATCTACCCCCTCTTTCGTTCCTCCCTCCCTCTTTCTTTCCCTCTTTACTTCGTTTTCTATTCTCCCTATTCACCCTATCCTTCATCCTTCCCTCCCTTTCTCCTCTCCTTCTACCTTCTCTCTTCTTCAGCATTTTCCACCAACCGGCGACAAGACTCTTGTTCTCAATATTTTCCTCCTCAATCCCTACTGTCTTACCTTTCTCCTATCCCTCATTCCCTCCCTCTTTCCCTTGTTAACTCTCTGTCTCCTCGTCCAATTCTTCCTCTCTCCTTTCCCTTTTCCTGATGTTGCTATCCCAGGCTTTGTACTGCGGCCATCCATCCCTTCCTTCCTTTCCTTTCCTTCTCCTGCTTTACTCAAAATTTCCCCTACAGCAGAAGACAAAACTCATGCAGTTATCCTAAACTATGCACTTCCCTTTTTCATCTCCTCCTTCTTCCCCTCCTTTCCCCCTCACTCCCTCTTATGATCCTTTCTTTCCTTCACTCTCATCCATCCTCTTCCTCAATATTCCCGTGCAATCGACGTCCTTCCCTCTTACATTCCTTTCTCCTCTTCTTATTCTTCCTCTCCATCTCCCATTTTCTCAAAATTTCCCACCTCATCTTCCCATCCCTTCCTTCTCTCGTTCCTCTTACCTTCCATTTTCCTTTCCCCATTCTTCCTGTCCTCTTCCTTCTTCCTCATAATTCCTCAAGAGCTGACAACAGGATTCATGCTCTCGCCGTAAGCCATCATATGCCTCTCTATTCCTTCATTTTTCCCTTTCTTCCGTCCCCAGTTTTTACCTTCCTTATTTTTCCTGTTTTCCATCCCTTTTTCTTCCTGTTTTCTTCCTTATTATTCTGGGTTTCCTTCCCTATTCTTCCCGTGTTCCTTCCCTATTCTTCCTGATTTCAATCCCCTTTTCTTCCTGTTTTCCTTCCTTATTCTTCCTGTGTTCCTTCTCTATTTCTCCTGTGTTCCATCCCTATTCTTCCTGCGTTCCTTCCCTATTCTTCGTGTGTTCCATCCCTATTCTTCCCGTTTCCCTCCCCTATTCTTCCTGATTTCCATCCACTTTTCTTCCTGTTTTCCTTCCATCTTCCTAAAAATTCCTCAACGACCGACGATAGGACCCGGGTTCTTGTCTTAAACTAATGAATATTTACGACAGCGGCTGTAAGAGTGAGGTGGAGAGCGGCGTGCTGTACATGTGACTGATATATGGGCTAACACAGAGAGCACCATAAACACATAGATACAGGCCTATGTAGGAAGTGAAGACGAGGAAGAAGAAGAGGAGGAGGAGGAAAGAAGAAAAAGATGAGAAGGCAAGAGCAAGAAAGAGGAGGACAGAAGAAGGAAGAAGATGAGATGGCAAGACCAAGAAAGAGGATGATTGTGCTGGGGAGGAATGAAGAAGGAGGGCTGTATTGGGGAAGGAAGAGGAGGACGAGTATGCAGGAAGAGGAAAAGAAGAAGGACGTAACAGTAAGGTGGGAATAGGAGGACTGCACATGTTACTAATATATGGGCTAACACAGAGAGCACCATAAAACACATAGATATAGGCCTGTGTAGGAAGTGAAGACGAGGAAGAAGAAGAGGAGGAGAGAAGAGAAAGATGAGAAGGCAAGAGCAAGAAAGAGGATGATTGTGCTGGGGAGGAATGAAGGAAGAAGGTTGTGTAGGGGAAGAAAGTGAAGAAGGAGGAGGAACATGTAGGAGTGATGTGGTGAGATGTGTAATGCTGACTGATTTATGACTCAACACAGGGAACACCATAAAACACACAGCTATAGGTGCTAGGCCTACATATGGAGAGAAGGAGGAGGAAGAGGAGGAGGAGGAGGAGGAGGAGGAAAAGGAGGAGAAAAAAAGGAAGAGGAATGAGACAGCAAGAACAAGAATGACAAGAAGAGAGATGACGTAAAAGTGAGGTGAGAAGCGGTACAGTGAATGTACTCAGCTCAGAGAACACCATAAAACACACAAATAATAGTGCTAAGTGTACATGTGAGGTGCAGAGGCGGGGATGGCTATGGAAACTGTAGCCCATTTATCCATCCACCATCCAATCCCGTTCTGACTCATTAAAGCGTTAAATACAGACATGTTAAGAATGAGCAACCAAATGTCACTGAATGGACTGACCACAAGTTATTCTTTGGATCTGCATTCTTCTCTGCCAAATCCAGTTGCAACGCCTTCATCCACGAGACCACCAGACGCCCTTTTTTTTTTTTTTTTTTTTTTTTTTTTTTTAAATGTGCTCGACTCTGGGCATAGGCTTCACAGCCTGGTCCCAAGGCCCAGTAGTCCTCCTACATATCATACACCTCTCTACATGTCACCACTTCGGCGCTAATACCCACCGTCCATATTGAATACATGCTAGAGCTGTCTCATACAGGACTGGTGTATTGGTATTAGCGGAGGTAATTTTACGACATGTCGGCGGGTCTTCTGGTAGATCAGTAAAGTCTGATTTTATGAAATTCAAATCCTTAAACTGTTCCCTGCCCCAGCGAGGATTTGAACCTGGGTCCAGTAGGACCGCAGGTCGCCTCTACCGAATGAGCCACCGCCTTCCCCAAGCCATCGCATAAAATTATTTCCTGAAGTACAGGAAACAATATGGTTTGTTAGTTAGTGTAAAGGCACTTGTAATTAGAAAATTCCATTTGGTGAGTGGGTGGTGGATGACTCAACAGTGAGAAACGGTGGTAACAGATACACTACTGGTTGAGGTGGTGATGGTAATGTTGTCAGCGACAGCATGTGCTGATGGTAGTGTAATGACTGTACCAGCTAACAGTGATAGACGACAGTGACAGGTGTGCTGATGGCACCGGTGTTCATGATGCTGATGTCAGTGACCCTCATTCCCATTATTTCCTCTTGTTATTTATTTTCGTTTCTTTCTCCTTAACTTACTATCATGTTAATTACTCGCTTCAAATATATATATATATATATATATATATATATATATATATATATATATATACTGTATATATGGAGCCTCTGTGGTACAGTGGTAAAGTGTGAGTTTTAGTACACTGAAGAACGAGGGTTCCCGCCCCGCCAGGGTAATAAACTTCGGGAGCGTTCTTCTGGCCACGTACTGCATTGGCGGACATCAGGGGTGCTGTGGTTGAACCAGTGTCGCATACTATAAAGTATGCTTGCATCCAGTCGGTTTGCGCGGGCCGATTACACTTGGTTCACAGACTACACACATATCCAAAGCCACTCCAACATACAATACACTTACAAGCACTTCTCACCCTACATACAATCTCTACCAGACAGCCTAAGCCACTTGGTAGAGATACATTGGCTGTATCGTCCCCGCTTCGGTTGGGATGGGCCGGTCCTGCAGTGGACACTCAAACGGCTGATGATATATATATATACATATATATATATATATATATATATATATATATATATATATATATATATATATATATATATATATATATATATGAACCATAGTGTACTGCACACACACACACACACACACACACACAAACAAGAAATCATTCACAAATTTCCATTATAATCGCTTCCAGTCCACTCGAGAAAATAAAAATAAAAAAAGCAAGGAAAATCTCTCTCTTAATCCCAAACCGCACTCCAGAAGTTTGGGAATGTGTTCGAATCGGCGGGTAACTTCGACTCGGGTTTAGTTTTTTTCCCCGATTTTTTTTTTTTCTCATCTTTGTTCTGCTTCTAGTTTTATTTTCACGTTCTTTCTGTCTAGTTTGCTTCTTATATTTTAGGCTTGTCTTTCCGTCCGTCTGTGTGTGTGTGTGTGTGTGTGTGTGTGTGTGTGTGTGTGTGTGTGTGTGTGTGTGTGTGTGTGTGTGTGTGTGTGTGTGTGTGTGTTCCTCGTTACTCTGTTTACTTTTCTCTCAGTTTCTTTGTCTCCCTATTGTCTTTTTCACCTCTCTTACCCGGCTCCTCTCTCTCTCTCCGCGCGAAAATCATTGTGTCTGTCCGGATACGCTACCAAACTTCGGCTTCGAGAGTATAAAAGTTAAGAGAAGTTCAAGAAGGCACGAAGTCGAAGCCGAAGCCAGCCATGAAGATTCGGACGAGAGGTTCAAAAGGATGATAATGTTTTCCTTTTGTGGCGATTTGTGTGCCTGATGAGAGAGAGAGAGAGAGAGAGAGAGAGAGAGAGAGACAGAGACAGAGGTACGGTTACGACAGTAATAATAGACGGATTCCAATATTTACTTTTCTTAACACGCACGAAGAACAACAATAATAAAAACAACAGGAACAACAACAACAACAAAGACAACAATAATATGCATAAACCAAACACAAAAATCACAAAAGGCGAACCAGAAAACGAAATCCATAGAACCTTTGCTTCGGGAGTACTAAAAAAAATTAAATAAAAAAATAACGCCATTAGAAGTGAATATTACAACAATGTCTGAACTCCGGTGCACAAGAGAATTAATATTATTCATGGCGATACCTTTCCCTTAGAAGACGGCCGAATGCTCATTTTTTCTTTAATTTTTGTGGTTATTGGGATCGCTCAGTTACTCCTTTATTATGAATTATTATTATTTCCTTTTTTTTATTTTTTGATTATCGTATAAAAAAAAATGAATTTCTGCGCCATACTGCAACTCTGGACATTCTCTCTCTCTCTCTCTCTCTCTCTCTCTCTCTCTCTCTCTCAACCAATTAATCAAGTTATCTATCCATCCACCTGCCTTTCTGTCAATCTGTCTATCTCTCTATCTAACTATCTATCGGTCTATCCATCCACCTATCTATAAATACATCTATTTATCAATCAATCTATCTATCTATCTAGCTATCTAGTAATCTGTTTGTCTATTTCTCTCTCTGTCTCTCTCTCTCTACCGGTCAACCTACCTACGTATCCAGCTATCTATCTGTCTGTCTCTCTCTCAATACCATTTTCATTTATGACCATCTTATTACACATACACTAGCCAGAAACACTTCTAAATAGGCACACAGACGGACAGACTAGCACACACGCACACACACACACACACACACACACACACACACACACACACACACACACACACACACATATACACACACACGCAGCATCATCCGTCCCCAACCCTCCGTCCTCCCCTCCTCCACACACACACACACACACACACACACACATCACATGAACCCCAGGTAGCTTCTCACGGCCTGGTTATTTCCTTCCAGTGCTGCTTACGCTCCCAAGAACTGATCTCCAATTTGAGCAACATCAAACAGCGCGGGGGAAAAGAAGCGAAAAAAACAGGTCTTGTGGGGGGAAAGGAAAAAGGGGAAAATTTCTCTCCCAGGCTACCCCTCCTCTCCCCCGCACACCCTGTCCTTTGGCATGGTCGGCGAGCAAGAAACTGGCAAGAGATTCATTTCTTTAATTAATCTGTTGACGATCTGTAATTAATGAGTTTTTAATTACAACCAGGAGTCAAGGGGAAATCGGTGACGCGGTTCAGCCACGGCAAGGGACCACGTTGGGGGCAAGGGGGCGCTAAGGCTCCCACTAGATCTTAAGGCTGATTCTCCGTTGACTTCAGCATGGGATTCTCGACCAAAGTGTTCGCCTGGTTATAGCCCCGTCTTGCGTCATGTAATTTTACGTATGACGAGTTTTATCTGGCTAATTTTTCCCTTTTGGTGATTATGAAGGCGAAAAAGTCACATTTAAAGTGCTTATACTTTTTTGTTTCATTATTTGCTTCGCGTAGGAAAAAATTATGAATCCCTTGTTGTTACTTTCTGGAAATGTCAAAAAAACACCAGGACGCTCTTTTCTTTCATCTCTCTCTCTCTCTCTCTCTCTCTCTTTGTCACCGCCTAACTTTTCTTAATAACTGCTTGACTCTAGACGCTCACTTCAGATCAAAAAAAAAAAAAAAAGTTTTTTTACATATTCATTTTTTTTTAGTTCTAACAAAATAAATAAATCCATGAATCACGTGCCTTTGGAATTTTTTATTGTTCGACATAATTTGCTTATTCGAAAAATCAGGGAGAGAGAGAGAGAGAGAGAGAGAGAGAGAGAGCGGAAAAAATAAACTAAAATATCTTCGAAAACGAATCCAAAGTACAATTCAAATCACACACACACACACACACACACACCACACACACACACACACACACACACAAATAAATAAATAAAGCAATAAATGGAGATATTAAAGAGCATAACAATCTGAATAATAAAGACATCAATGGAGGAGGAAGCTCTTAGGAGTATCAAAAGCGTACCCCCTCCTCTCTCTCTCTCTCTCTCTCACATTTCTTCTTCTTCTGCCTGTTCCACGTTTTTTTTTTCTCTCTCTCCGTACATATTTTCCATTTTGTCATCCTTCATTTTACTTAAGCATCAATTCCGACTCCTTTCTCTCTCTCTCTCTCTCTCTCTCTCTCTCTCTCTCTCTCTCTCTCTCTCTCTCTCTCTCATTTCTTCTTCTGCCTGTTCCACATTTTTTTTTCTCTCTCTCTCCGTACATATTTTCATTTTTGTCACCGTTCCATTTACTTGCGTATCAGTTCCCTCTCTCTCTCTCTCTCTCTCTCTCTCTCTCTCTCTCTCTCTCTCTCTCTCTCTCTCTCTCAGCATATTCAATGGAGCAATCTGATAATTGAAGGAGTAGCTGGCTCTAAAAAGATAAAATAGAACACTGTCTGAATGGAATAAGAGACTGCCATTGTGCTCTATATAAGGGTTCAATATTAGGGTGCAAAATCTTCGTATTTCCCTGAGTGGCGGGCTGAGGGAAAAGGGAGGGAAGGGAAGAAAGAGGGAAAAGAATGAGAGGGAGAGGAAGGAAGGGAGGGAAGGGAGAGGAGAGGGAAGGGAAATGAGAGGGAGGGAGAAAGACAGGAGGGAGGGAAGGGAGAGGAGAGGGAAAAGAATGAGAGGGGAAGGGAGGGAGGGAAGAAGAGAGGAGGGAGGGAAGCGAGAGGAAAAGGAAGTGGAATGAGAGGGAGGGAGAAAGACAGGAGGGAGGGAAGGTAGGGGAGAAGTTAGGAGAATGAGAGGGAGAGAGAGGAAGAGAGGAGGGATGTAAAGGCGAGAAGGACGGGGAATGAGAGGGAGATAGAGGGAGGGAGGAAATGAGGAGAGAGGGAAGGGGGTAGGGTGGGGAAAAGGGAAGGGAGATGTTGCAGGGAGGAAGGAGGGAAAAGGAAAACAAGGGATAAGAGAAGTTGGAGAGATGAAGAAAAAGGCGAGAGAAGAGAGCTGGAAGTAGGGATGGAAGAGAAGACAAGGAGGGAAGAGAGAGGAGAGGGGAGCTGAGAGGATAGAAAAGGAGAGAAGATGGAGGGAAGGCTGAGGGTAGAATAGGAGTAAAGAATAACACAGAGGGAGGAGAGATGGAGGAATGGAGAGGGGAAATGGAGTGAAGAGAGACAATAAAAAAAAGGGAAAGGGAAATAAGAGGAGAGAGAAAAGGAAAGAGGGGACAGAAAAAAAGAAAAAAAAAGGACATGAAAAAAACAGAAGAGGAAAGAGAAAATGAAAGAGGGGTGAGAAAAAAAGAGAGAGGGGAGAGAGAAAAAGAGAGGAGAGAGAAAAAGAAAGGAGGGAGAGGGAAAAAGGGAGGTGTGAGAACAGGAAAGAGGGGAAGGAGAAGGAATACGATGGAGAGAGAAGAAAGAGGGAAAAGACGCATAATGAAGAGAGCGTAGTGGAGTGGTGGAAAGAGAAGGGAAAGAGAGAAAAGAGAGAGGGGGGTTTAATGTAAGAAGAAAGAGGAGGGGAGAGAGAAGGGGGGGGGGGAGACTTGGAATCGAGAAGTATGTGGAAGAAAATGAAGAGTGGGAATAAGGAGAAAGAAGAAGGCTGTAGATATGGGGAAAAAGACAACTAACGAATGGATGACTACAGTAAGAGTAGCAGGGAAGAATCATGAAAGGGAAGATGTGGATAAAGAATGGACAACAGAAGAGAGGGAGAGGAAGGTAACGCAGGAATAAGAGGAGGACAGGAGAAATAAAGAAGAGAAAAAGTGAAGAGGGAGGGAAAAAGGGGATGAAAAAAGGCAGGAGAAAAGGAGGAAAATAAGAGGAGTGGGGAAGCGAATAACAGAGAGGAAGAAAGGTTGAGATAAGAGTGAAAAAGGGAAAGAGAGGAAGGTAGAAATAGAGGGCAGCGAGAAAGAATAAGAGAGTGGAAGAATGGCTGTGATGAAGGAAGAAAGGATGAGAGAGGACAGTGAAAGGATAAAAGGGAGGGAGATACAAAGAGTGGAAAGGAGGAGGGGTATAATGGGTGGGACTCTGAACAATACATCACAACATTTATTAACTTCTACAGATCTTTGTTTATCTATATGAATGGCCCAAATTCTTTATGGTGATCAAATTATACTGCACCTTAAGTATTCCCTCCCTCTCAACAAGCCTCACAGTTTTAACACCTCTACCAGGAACTTCTGAGCTTAACTCTCCATTCCATCAAAAAATTACTTTAACACTTTCCTGTCGGTACGCACTGAAGCACTGAGTGAACTGTTTGTTACTGTTCCCTCGTCGCTTCTTATTTACTGGTATAACTTCTCTTATTACTGGCATCTCATACAGCAAAAAGTTGTTCAGCACATGATAGAAACTTTCATTCAGATCTATTCACCTTTAGGAAGAAATCGCAAACAGTAAAAATGCTACCTGTGACACCTCGGATTTCATGTGTAAGTATACTTTTGGCTGGAGCGTAGATTCCAAATTTAATACTGTCATTCTCAATACTAGAATGATCTCGAGAAGGGGGGCAGACGCTCACTTGAGATATTTTTATATTATCCTAAATGACCTATTCCTTTGACTCACGATATTCACATTCGAACCTGATTTTTAGAAGTAGCCACCAGTTACCATCCTGCAAAGTTCGAGATATCAAGGTTAAGGATTTTAGAAGTTGGGGCCCAAACAGACAGACAGACAAACAGACGGACAGACAGATAGACAGACAAACAGACAGAAACAAAGAAGTGTGTCTAAAATCATGACCAAAGTGCTACATGAATGGTAAAAGACGAATTTTAACAAAATATTTTTGAAACTAGAAGAAAAATAACATACTGGATCCATTCACGGCAATAACAGATAAATAATAAAAAAATAATAAAGATAACTCGTAACCGCAGGAAACGGACGAATAAAAATAATGGAAGTGGAAAGCTTATTAATTACTGCAGAAACGAAGTGGAAGAGGAGTCATAAAAGAGGATGAAGAGATGTGGAGGAGTAAGAGAAAGGGAAAGAGGTGAGGAATGAACAATGATGAAAGGAAATGAGGGAGTGAATAAGGAGGACGACGGGTAATAAAGATGAGAATAAAGAGCAACAAGGGAAATAAAGAAATTAATAAAGACGAAGGAGAGAAAAGAAGATGACAGGTAAATCAGAAAGATGAACAAAAAATATGTGACGGACAAAGAAGCAGAAAAAAGAAAGGTATGGAGTTTGATAAATTAGAAAAAAAAAAAAAAAGACATAAATGATGAAGTTGCTAAAGAGAGGGAGCTAAAAAGCATAACTAAAAATAATATATGAGAGAGAGAGAGAGAGAGAGAGAGAGAGAGAATCAACACGAAGCGAGGAAAAAAACAGAAAGCAGTATCAACCCAGACACCCCACTGCACAAAACACAAAACAATGAGGGAAGGGAGAAGTAAAAAAAAAACGAGAAGGATGAGAAAATTCGCTCCAGGTAAATCAAATTAACAAAGGTAAATTAGGGCACATCAACATTCCCCCGGGCCAGGTAGAAGGTCAGAGGAGCGCCAATGTAGACGGTGTGCGTGGAAGATAAAGCGTAAGTTTGTAAAGCAGTGAGTACCGTGACAGGATCGCATTAGGGCTGCACTCCTCCCTCGGTCGCCGACAAATCGCCCACATTATCAGTCATCAAGCCTGTAAGTTAGAACCCCCACGAGAAAGGCAACTAAATCCTCGAAAAATATCTAATTATCACTCCCTTCCCGGACCCCTAGGCGGGTGAAATACGCGAAGGATAAATAAGAGGAAACGGGCGAGTTAGGGATTTTGCGAAACTCCATGGGTGCGGCGTGTGTGTGTGTGTGTGTGTGTGTGTGTGTGTGTGTGTGTGTGTGTGTGTGTGTGTGTGTGTGTGTGTAAGAGGGCCGACTTAGGGCTTGCGTGCGGGAGGAGAGTAAATCATCCGTTCACTAGTCATGCTTTTTACACCGGCGGCGGCTTCGTCTACCTCGCCCGCCCCGCTACCACACACCCAAGCCCCTTAACCACACACACCTGCCCCCTTTAACCACACACCTGCCCCTTAACTCAGCCGCGCCGCCTCCCACTTAACCACGACGGGAGTTAACACAGTCGTCACTCGGGTTGGTGGAGCTGTGTAGACCGGATTCCTGTCACCCTGAGGAGATCTGCACACACACACACACACACACACACACACACACACACACACAGACTCTCATAATGTGTTTTTTATCGTATACTTCATTTCGGCAAAGGAACTGTATCTTTCCTCCTATCAATACATTTTAAGCATAGTATTACAGCCTTTAACACCAAGAAACTGATGACTTCTTTTTATCTTTTTCCTACTGTCCCCAAGCGACATAATACATTTTTGGATTGATTTTTTCCTGTTTTGGGTCAGATACAGCCTTAACTGACTAGTCTCTCCAAAGGTAAATGAATCTGCATAAAGAAAACACGAAGAAAGCTAAAATTAAGTCGTGGCTGTGAAGGGGTTGGGTAGCTTATATTAAAATAGAGTCTTTACCTTTCATGAGAATGACGAGAAACAGGGACGGACAATAAAAACAGAAAGGATTAAATTGTGTGTGTGTGTGTGTGTGTGTGTGTGTGTGTGTGTGTGTGTGTGTGTGTGTGTGTGTGTGTGTGTGTGTGTGTGTGTGTGTGTGTTCTTTGTCTGGATTTGCACCCTTGCTGTCAATTTCGTGCTATAATATCCTGGAACTAATGTTTAGCCAGGGACAAAATTTCGTCAATTATTCCACTACGTCTGCTTCACATTTAGGACATGTCTGCCATTTTGCCACTTTCCTCGCAGACGCATCAGACGAACGTACTAAGCCTCTCTCAGTTATGGAATATTACAACTGGCAGCATATGGCAGAGAAAGGAAGAAAGGTGGAAAGGACGAAGTTTTGTGTCCAACCTCTGACTAAAAATGATTAGGTAAATGTTTAAACCACTTCACTCAGAGCTGATTTCTTTGCAGTTAATTCTTGCCATCACCCGTCGACTTTGTGCAACTTAAAAAAGACCTCTAGTAGTGAAGGGGTTAATGAAGGCTACATCTAACCCCCACAAGTCAGTAAGCCTCATCTAAAACTGAATAAAAAAAAAAAAAAAATGCAGGTAGGGAAAAATGCAAAAAAGAGGTCGCCGTATTGAATAGGCCAACTCTCCTTCCTAAAAAAAAAAAAAAAAAAAAAGACTGGATGATGAACGAGATGGAAAAGGCATTAATGGAAGAGGAAGAATGATATGAATATGTGATGTAAGAATTATGTGACAATCAAGACTGGCAGTCGGGAATAGCAAAGATACAGAATAGATATTAAAACAGGAGGAAGATATGGAACTATATCGCTGGAAGAGATGGCGTGGAATATTAGAAGAGGCGGAAGAGACTGATAGAAGAGACAGAGGAGATACAAACTAGATGAAAAAAAGGTCTCATCCTAACTAATACGACCACTTCCTGTACGCGTGTTACTATGAAACACTACCACTACTACCATTACTACTACTGTTACAACTGCTGCTGCTTCTGCTGCTGATGCTGCCGTCGTATTACTGTTATTATTATTATCATTATTATTAGTAGTAGCAGCCGTGGCTCAGTGGGTTAGAGCGCTCCGCTCTGACCGAAGGGTCGGAGGATCGAATCCACCCAAGGGTCACTGGTAGACATCAGGAAGGGCATCCGGTCATAAAATGCTACACGCTCCAAACCAAAGTCCTCTACCCAGGGGCAACGCCTTAGCCCTTATCCAAAAAAGGGGTACCTGGCGTAAAACTCACTAGTAGTAGTGTTGATGTTGTTGCGGTTATTCTTATTATTATTACAAGATAACCTAGTCTTCAATAATGTTCATTACTTTGAAAAACACTAATATCCTTCTTTTCCGGCGCACACACACACACACACACACACACACACACACACACACACACACACACACAGAGGAAGTGGCCCCCGAACAATAAGGATTCCTGCATTAATAGTTTCCTTTAGAGTACGTCATCTATAATTTTATTCTGGCTAGCTCAAGACGACTCTATCCATCGCATCTAGAAATTCTAACTGGTGAGGCCAGATACAGGGTAGTCCAAATATAACACTTTTCATTCTCTCTGCCGGGTGATATCTCGTGTGTTGCGGGTACGGCTGTCAGCGTTGTCAATGTCTACCCTGCATCATTTATTCCCCCTCGTACTCCCCCTGCCACACCCACGCCCACATCAGCAGACTGAGCCATCCTAGTAACACATTTGATATCGCCAACTGAGAGATTAGTTGTGCGCTATGCATGGATCACTTTTGTTTATTTTTTATTAACCCCTTTTACTGCTCTCCTTAGCTGATAAAAATCGTCTGGTTGTTGCAAATAAAGGAATAAATAAATGAATAAAACTGACGTCCTTTGTCTGCATTAGTTTACCCCTTCAACCGGTGGGGTATTATTTCATCATATCTTTGACGATTTTCTTCACCTTAGACTGAGAGAGAGAGAGAGAGAGAGAGAGAGAGAGAGAGAGAGAGAGAGAGAGAGAGAGCAGGCTGTGAAAGGGTTAATGAAGGCTATGACGAACCCCTCCTGTGCGAAAATTCAACCCTAAGGTGAATGAATGCATAGAAAAAAAAAATGCAGAATCATACATAAAAAAGAATCAAATAACCATAAGAAGAAAAAACACAGATAAATAATAAAATACTAAAAAGTCGTTCTCGTGATGAAGGGGTATAATAGCTTCCTCCCGCGTCATCTGCAGTGGCCGCTTGTAACTCATTTCCTAGCTGTTTACTCCTCTGACTTCCTGTGATAAATTTACTCCTAGCGATACACGTCAATATTTATGCCTTCCCCTTCACCTTCCTTCCTCCACCTCTCTTGTTGCTGATGCGTGATGGTCGGGGTTAATCCTTGGCCTTTTCCACGGCTTCCTACTTTTGCTATTGTTACTCGTGGAAATTGGTTATGCTTTTTTTTTTTCTCCTTTATGTCATCTTTTTAGCTTCTCTTTCCCCTGCCGTTGTTGATATTGCGTGATGGTCGTGGTTAATCCTTCGGCTTTTCCACGGCTTCCCACTTTTGCTACTGTTACTCGTGGAAATTCATTGTGGTTATGCTATATTCCTCTCAAATTTTCCTTTGGTTCCCTTCCTTTCCTATTGTCACTCGTGGATGCTGGTCTTGGTTTTGATTCGGTTTGTTTTGGGGATTTTCCTTAATGTTTTTCCTTTTTAAATAGTCCTTTCCTTACTGTTGCTAGCCTCCCTTTCTGTCTGTCGTGATTAGGTTCCAGTTTATTTTTGGTTTTCCTGTACATAATGCCACAATCTTTATTTAGTGTCCTGCAACATTTTTTTTTTCCAGTTTGGTTTTGGTTATGCTTTGATTTCCAGTGAGTATTTTTACCTGCACGCAACACTTATTTTCTCGGTTCACATATTCGATGATATATCGATCCGTATATCTGTGTTTGTCTCTCTCCATGTGTCTCCCTCACTCATTCTTGCAATCTCACTCACTAACTCATCCCCTCCCTCCCTCTCTCTCTCTCTCTCTCTCTCTCTACTAATTTATATATATATATATATATATATATATATATATATATATATATATATATATATATATATATATATATATATATATATATATATATATATATATATATATATATATATATATATATATATATATATATACCGTACATACACCCCATCTAATATCCAATGGATCCCTTAAAAACCACGCACTCAATGTTTTCTCAAATCATCTGTTCTGCACATCCGATATCTATCCTTCCTTTCCTCCAACTATTTTTCTCACATCCATCCACCTTCCACGGGTGACCTGACTAGTACATCCAGCTCCCTACTAGAAGGACCTGGGTTCGATTCTCGGTACGATCAGAATGTTTGGCGCAGTTTGTTTCACTCCATTTAATATCAACTGTTACGGGCCGTATTCCAGGAGATGGCTGTCACTGAGAAAAAGTTGACCGTCTGCCTTCATAGCTCTCGTGCAGTCGATACCGGTAGGCATAAATCTAACCTCTCTTCTCCTTTTCTTCTTCTTCTTCTTCCTCCTCCTCCTTCCAATCAAACATCCACCCATCACCCACCATAAGCCAGAGCAGTAATCCACATCCACTCTCACCCTCGTGTAGCTCTGTGTAATATTTTTGCAAAGGAAATTATAGCCTGTCGTCTGTTCAGTTAAATAACAGCCCTCTCTCTCTCTCTCTCTCTCTCTCTATTTCCTCAGTTAATATCAACCTCTCTCTCTCTCTCTCTATTTCCTGTAATCTGCTGCAACCTGCTTTAAGAACTGTAATGATCACACCACTATCCATTATAAATATCTAACAGAATTACCATCTTGCCATGCCCCATCCTCTAATGTCTTCATGCAACCATCCACTAATTCATCTTGCCTAACCATGCGCTCACCAATTTATCCACCCAACCAAAGACTCATCCATCCACTAAGTCATCCACCTATCTATCAATCCATCAGTCCGTCTATTAGTCCAACTATGCCTCTATCCATCCATCCATCCTCTGATTAATTCACCCATCCATTCATCTAGTAATCCGCATCCTAATCTATCCTTCCACCCATGCGTCCATCCCAGGATCCACCTATCCACCCTAGCCTCCTCCAGTGGCTCCAGCTAGTGCCCTCTCCACCCTACCTTGACCTGCTGTAACCTCTGCTGTAATGCTTTGTACTACCTCAAAGGCACACCACTCCTCACTTTACAGGCCGCTCGAGGACCCTACGCCTCATCTTCTTCATTTACATACTCGCCCACCACCAGCAGTCTTGTCCCCCCCACTCACCCACACACAGATCCCTTCGCCCACCCACCCACCCACCCAAAGATCGCATCGCCCACCCACCTACCCACCACCCACCTACCATTCACCTTCTTACTCATTCACCCACCTAAACATCCTCTTCCCACCCACCCGTCTGCACATCCTCTCCCCGCCCATCCACTCACCCACCATTCATTGTCCCCCACACATCCTCCCCCACCCTCCCTCCCAGTGACCGCCACCCACGTTCACCATCTTACTCATTCACCCACCTACATATTCACCAGCTATACATTCATTCATTTTCCCATTATCCATCCCGTAACATATTCATCATTCATATATTCGCTATACTCCTTATTCACCAGACATCCCACCCATAACCTCCCACCCTATCTAAGCCCACCCACAGTTTAAGCGTTCACCATCTTACTCATCTACTCACCCACACATTCACTAGTCAAACATTCATATATCTTCACAACTTCATTTACATACTGCCTATCAGCATTCTCGTCCGACCCACTCACCCAGCCACCCACACCCTATCCCAC
The DNA here is from genome assembly GCF_032717465.1 of Coenobita brevimanus. NCBI lineage: Eukaryota > Metazoa > Arthropoda > Malacostraca > Decapoda > Coenobitidae > Coenobita > Coenobita brevimanus. The sequence continues at coordinate 27,259,308 of NC_137012.1, forward strand.
CCTCTCCCCGCCCACCCACAGGCTAAACGTTTACCATCTTACTCATCCCACACCCACCAACATGGACTCTGATCATTTATTCATTCTTGTTTTCATTATTCACTCACTCCGCCCCCCACTGCCCCGCCAAAACTCTCCCCTACCGTCTCACTGCCCATCCCTCTCCCAACTTACATACTGACCATACCCTGTTCACTTTCAGCAGGCCTTACATTGCCAACTGTGCATCTTCAAAGCTGAGTTAGCTAATGAAGTGTTATAAAAAGAATGCATAGGTGCTGTACTGTCTTATCTGCCACTGAGCTTCGGGAAATAATAAGCAAAATCTCCATCATTTTAAGGTGGACAAACTGCTATTACATTCACTTACCATCTCACTATGAAACCACTCAATCACTCTCATTATCAAACCACCCAATCACACACAAAATCACCAATCATTATACTCATTCGTCCACTCACAACTCACCAATTAATCCACTTATTCGCTACTCATTCTATTCATTCACCTGTCATACCATCCACTCACATTCTTGACTATCCTTAGCCAATCGGCCATTTTTGTAAAACCCTTTCAACCCAAGGACGTGTTCCTTATTTTGTCCAGAGTAAGGTCAGACGATTTGATTGAACTAAAGAAAAAATTTGGCCTGATGAAAGAAAAAAAGTACTCATCCTATCATCCTTAATTCATATATTCATTTGTCACTGTCTTGTTATTCATTACTCAACTTACAGAACCGAACCCATTTCACCTATCTGCTTACACACACACACACACACACACACACACACACATCCACTTATCTCCCTGCCACCACACACGAACTCCCCATCTGTTAACCAATTTCACACCACACACACACACACACACACACACACACACACACACACACATTTCCCCTACCTCCCACACATCAACTCATCTATTCACCCACCTCCCGCCCACCTCTCCACCCAGGCTAACCCATTCACCCACCCCGCCCACCCACTAATCCACTCCCCACCCACCCACTCATCACTGAGGCCGCCCACTCCCAGCCCATCCACCCTCTCCAATTTCTCTCTCGCCTATACTGACTCTCAAACTCATTTTCCTCTCAGTCACTTATCTACTCAAAGCCTCTCTCTCTCTCTCTCTCTCAATTATCTATCCACCGTTCAATTTACACAGGTTCTCTTCGTCTTTTTATATATTATCGAGCTTTTAGAAGTTTGGTTATGGTCGGATAGGAGGAAGGTGCAAATACGCTGCTAGTGAGAAAGTGACGGCATATCTATCTATCTATCTCTGTCTGTCTATCTCTATGAGAGAGAGAGAGAGAGAGAGAGAGAGAGAGAGAGAGAGAGAGAGAGAGAGAGAGAGAGAGAGGCGAAGACAAACCCACGATATCAGACAATAAACAGCAACACTAGAGGGAAGAGGTGATAGGAAACTGCTAGGAATATGCTAGGAAGAATGTGAAAGGAAAGTGCGTCAGAAGTGCCAGGCGAGTGCTGGGAAGAGAGCGCAAAAATGAGAGTAATGAGTCGCTGGGATGAAAGTATTAAAAGAGATGCTAGGAAAATGCTGGGATGGGGAAATTGAGTTGATGGGAAAGTGTTTGGATAAGAGTGTTAACAGATTTGCTAGGAAAGTCCTGGGATGAGGGAATTAAGAGAGGTGCTGGGAGGAGAGTGATACGAGAGTTGCTAGGTGGGTTTGGGGGTGAGGCTGTTAAGTGAGTTGATAGGGAAATGCTGGGATAAGAATAGTAAGAGACGAATTTACCTGGAATATACTATAATGGTATGGGAGAAAAGTGAGTGATAGTTGCTATGGTTGAAATAGGTAGAAGTAGGTGGGAGAAGACAAGAGCAGGTAGAAGCAGATGGGAGGAGCAGATGGAAGCGGGCGGGAGCAGGTAGGAGCAGACGGGCGAAGGTGAGAGCAGGTAGAAGCAGACAATAATTAATTTTTCAAAAGTAGGTAGGATTGGCATGGCAGTAGATGCAGGCTGTATTATCAAAGACCTTGGAAGTTAGTAGGTAGAAGTAGCAAAGGTAGCAGGGAGCAGGAAGGGTTCAGGTATGGGAGCAGATAGCAATAACATAGGAGCAATTAGCAAGACGTGGGAGCAGGTAGGAGTGACAGAGACAGCAGGAGGCACAAAGATGATGGTAGGGGTGACATACTCGTACTAACACTGGGATCAGATGGTAAGCATGGAGGAGTAACACAGGTACCAGAAGCAGACTGGATAGGGAGCAGGAAGGAGTGACGCCCAGGAGGAAGCAGGGATAGATTTGCTAGCAGGGGTGACACAGTAGCAAGAGGGAGCAGGAAGGGAGGAGGAAGGAAGGAACTGAGAAGAATGACAGGCAGCAGCAGGGTGGAGGTGGGGAGAAGGGCAGTCAGACATAAGCAGCAGCACAGGGCCGGTAGGGAGCAGGAAGGACAGACACAGGTAGCAAGAGGGAGCAGGTGAGGGAGCAGGGAGGAGCCAGTTGCGTGTCGGAGCCCCATAAATAACCTTCTATACAACTCTCGGTGGCTGCAATCTCTCAGGACCCGAGGGGGGGAGGGAAGGGGCGAGAGGGGGGGGGTTAGGGGGGCCAGACAGACGCCTCTCCTGGGTAATTCCTATGTGATTTTCGGCTTTAATAACATGGACTTAGCGGCGCCTTAAGGATGGGTTTTAAACTAGCCGGATTACGTGGGAATTTATTAACATTGATTAGACCCAGATCTTCCCCGGCGAAGATAATGGCCGGATTAATTTTTTGGGTGTTAAGGCAGGTGATTTTTTTTTTTTTTTTTTTTTTGGGGGGGGGCTCGGGATTATTTGTCCATGCTCTTAGTTCTCTCAGGTTCCTGTGATTCACTCTCAGCTGAATAAAATCGTCTGCTGTTAGAAGAGAGACATTTTTCGTTCTTTTTTTTTTATGGTATTATTTTCCGATGTTATCTCAGGTTCCTACGGCACACTCTCACCTGAATAAAAATCGTTTGGTGTTTGCTGGAATAGAAAACTAGAGCTGTCCCAATCATAAAAGGGTTATATATTTAGAGAATTATACTTTTGAGTTTGACGAAAGGTAATCTTTTTTGGCCTTGTAATATTTTCCGATACTGATAATTCATTCGCTGATAATTTGTTACCTTTATATGATTTTATTAAACTTAGGAGAGACTTGTGATCTGCCGGGACAGGATAGAATTTTATTATTATTATTGTTATTATTATTATTATTATTATTATTATTATTAATGAAATCATATGGTGGTTGCTGGAAAAAGGGAAATATGCGTGATCTGAGCGAAGGAGGTAAGGGAGGTGATAATTATGGCTTGGTATTTTTTTCGTTGATATTAATTCTCAGAAGTTGTAGTAATAATAATAGTAGTAGTAGTAGCTGCAGCAGTAGTAGTAGTAGTAGTAGTAATAATAAAATAATAATAATAATAATAATAATAATAATAATAATAATAATAATAATACCGTAATCCTATAAATATTATTAGATTAACATAATTACTTTAAGACGGTTTTTATAAAGGTGGCTGAATTATCGGAGATGGTGATACCGGTTGAGAGAGAGAGAGAGAGAGAGAGAGAGAGAGAGAGTACACACACACACACACACACACACACACACACACACACACACACACACACACACACATATTTATAACACCAGAATAGGCGTATAGATTTAGATTAAGGACGGTAAAAATAATGAGCAGAGATAATGATTAACTGTGGGATAATCAGAAGCTGGTTGAAGATAAGACAGTGTGTTTTAAGCTAGAGATGTGTTGAGGTAAGTGATAAGGTGAAATATAAATAGATTAGGATTCCTTTTTTTTTTTGACGATGATGAGATTGATGAAGTGATGTAAACAACACGAAGGACAACGGTTTAATTATGGAAAAAAAAAAACTAAAAGGAAAAAAAAAAAGGGGGGAATGTACTCTCTACTCCCCGGTGACGTCACTCCTCTACCCCATTCATTTTAACCTGACCCACAGTTTCGTCCCCTTGCTGTTTATTTCACGTGTCTCAGTGGCAGAAAAGGGCGATACTACGGCTGTACATTCTCTCCACAGCACTTCCTCGTGACTAGCACCATATTCTAGTTTTAATCTAGTGTAACATCTTAGCATTCTAGGTGAAGAGATGGCAATTTTAGGCCAAATATTAGAGAAAAGGGTACAGTACCAGATAATTATATTTAGAGTAGAAGATCCCCTATTATAATTGGTTTTCTTTCACCTGTGGGAACTGGGCCAATCCCATATAATTAAATACTCAGTCATGGCTGCAAGAGAATCGATGAGTTTTAGGTACGAGTAAGGATTGATTCCCTTTGATTACTAGTCAAATCAACCCGCCAATTTGATTATACTTGGTCATCAATTGAACTGAAGGGGTTGCGGATCTGTGCTGGTTAGAGTTACCGCACTGTTATTAAGTGGTTATTTAGAGCTGTGTCTAACCCAGCCAGTTTGAAAAATACCGTTTACAGATATCAAAAGCAACATACTGTAAATAAAGAAAAAACAGACACAAGCAGAAAATCGAAGGAGTGAATGAGGAAGTGGAAGAAGCAAAAAACACACAAAAGCAGAACACTGGAGGAGCGACGAGGAAGCGGAAGAAAGTAATGACAAAAGCAGAAAATCGAAGGAGTGAATGAGGACGCGCAGGGAAGAAAAAAGAAAGACAGAATGATGACTGCATGCAGAAAATAAAAATACTAATTACATATATGAATAATACTGAAGTCTGTCACGCTAGCAGTTCATTATTACCTCCACCAACGAAGTTGGAGGAGGTTGTGTGTTTACCTATGTCTGTCTGTCCAAACGATATCTCCAAAAGTTCTCAATGAATTTCAATTAAATTTTGTGGATAGGTGGGCCATGGGCCAGGAAAAACTAATTAAATTGTGGGGCGGACCCGGATCCGAATCCGGAACCTTTTTAACTGCAATGGCATCGGCGGAGGTCTGCGCTCTCTGCCTGCTTTCTGGTTTAACAGGAGCTTATTAATACACCCCATACATGTCTCTCCATCTACCACATGACAGCCTATCTGTCTATCTATGTATCTATAGTCTTGATAAAAAGATGACCAGGCAGTTCTATCCCTACTCAATAACGACCTCTCCTTCCGCAACACAACACTCACCATTCATCCAAACTTTCACCTTCCTATACATAGCCCTGGAGAAAAAATAAATAGTGTTTATGAATACAACTCTGAAGAGTCTGTCTGTAAAAAAAGAAGCATGTGGAAGTGACAAAGTACACCCGAGAAAAAGATAGTGGTCATCATTATCTTCTACACTCTCCTAATTGTTATGAGTGTTTGGGCAGAATCTAAAAAGAGGAACACACACACACACACACACACACACACACACACACACACACACACACACACACACAAATCAGCAGAAAGGATCATAAATGTACGTCCTGTAAAAGAGCCATGCATCCATTTACCCATCACTCCATGCCTTCGAAAATCATCATTCCACGCAACATACATACACGAAGCCTCATTATACACTCAACATTATACACTTTCATCGCTTCACTACGATGACTTAGTAGCTTAGTTTATACTTGCCGTTTGGAGATCTCATTATTCAACTCACGATTTTTTTATTACAAGACGATGGATGAAGGAAATATTTAACACCTCAATTACTAAAAAAAAAAATGCAGAGAAAGACCGTCTGGGAATAATATCACTGAAGTCCTCGATGTGAAGGGGTTAACATGCTTAATTAGGTGCTGTCCAGAGAGATAATATCATTAGCTCTGATCCATCCTACCTGTCAGATCAAGGTCAAATGAGGGTAATTATGATTGGTAGACATTATCACCTTAATCAACAACATTAATAAAGCAGAAATGACTGGATGAAGAAGGAGAAGGGAGTGAGGGAAACAAATGATGCATGAGAGAGAGAGAGAGAGAGAGAGAGAGAGAGAGAGAGAGAGAGAGAGAGAGAGAGAGAGAGAGAGAGAGAGAGAGAGAGAGAGAGAGAGACTACCACGAAAACAGGGAGCTTTAATTATGACAAGTGGTTGGATGAAATAATTCCCTTCCGCACGAGAACAATGCGATCGCCAGAAGTCTCACTCCATTAGGTCGAAAATCCTATAATGAGTCTGAGGAAATTGGACCTAATGGAGTAGTGTTGTTTAGCAGTGTTTTGGCCTGATTTGTTGGGGGAATTGGTGACCCATGCCTTGAGAGAGAGAGAGAGAGAGAGAGAGAGAGAGACACACACACACACACACACACACACACACACACACACACAGCAGGTAACATAATACAGAATGAAAGGAGAGGAAGAGAAAGAAAAAAAATGGTAATAATATAAAGACATGAACAGAAAGCAAGAAAACCAAGGAGAATAAGAAATAAAAAATAATTATAACGAGTAATGACATTAGGAGAGGAAGGAAGCAAGTAATAACAGGAAGAAGGGAATTAGAAGACAGCAGTAAAGAAAAGGGGGAAGGAAGAATAAAGGAGGTGGGAAGGAAAAAGACGGGGAAAGTAAATTAGGGGATGAGAGAGAGAGGAAAGATTCAAGAAGGTGACTGGGGAGAGAGAGAGAGAGAGAGAGAGAGAGAGAGAGAGAGAGAGAGAGAGAGAGGAGAGAAATAACGATGATAATATATGAGCAAAAACCAAAAATATAAGAAAATCTAAGGAAAGAAAAAGAACTTTAAGTCATGAGAGGAAGTTGGACAAGGAGGAGGAGCACTGGAGAGAGAGGCAGCCGGAGGGAGGTAAGAGGAGAGGAGGAGGAAGAGTTGGAGGTGAAGGAGGAGCTGGAGCAGGAGGGAAAGCTGGAGGAGGAGGGGGTGAGCTGGAGGAGGAAGAAGGGTTGGAGAAGGGGAAGAACTGTTGATGGGGGAGGAAGAGATAGGGGAGGAGGAAGAAAGACGGAGCAATGCTATGTAGGAGGAGGAGGAGGAGGAGGAGGAGGAGGAGGAGGAGGAGGAGGATGAGGAGGAGGCAGAATTAAAAGAAGGAGGAAAAGGTAAGCAAGGTGTAGGAGAAGAGGAAGTATTTAGGAGGAGGAAGATCAGGAAGAGAATGTAAGTAAAAGATGGAAAGAGTATGAAAAAATGAAAAAGACGGCAAACAAACAAATAACAGACAGAAAGAGAGAGAGAGAGAGAGAGAGAGAGAGAGAGAGAGAGAGAGAGAGAGAGAGGAGCGTAGGGGGGACTAGCCAAGATATCGCCTGGGCTAGACCAATCGTAAGGCAGGAATTTATGGCGCCTCGCTCCTTTAACTCCCTTCCCTCCCTCTTGCTCTCTTCTCTCTCTCTCTCTCTCTCCTACTTTCATTCCATTCTTGCCTTTCTCTTTTTTGCTTTCGTCCATTCTCATTTCTTCACAATCCATCCATCACCCCTCTCTACTTCTGTTTCCCTCCCTTCCTTCTTCCTTAATCCCTTTTCTTTCCCTTCTCTCCCTTTGACTGTCATTCCCCGTTTCTCCCCCGCTCCCTCTCTCATTCTTTGCTTCCCTTGTCCTCCCTCACCCTCCTTCGCTCTCTCTCCCCCTCTCTTAAACTCTCTTCTCCCTGCCTAACTTTTTTTCTCTTTCCCTCTCTCTTTTCTTTGACTCTTCTCTCTCTCCTTGGTTCTTTGCTTTCCTCCCTCCCACCCTCTTTCACTTACCTTCTCAATCTTTATCTCTAGCCATCATTCTCCCTTAAATACTCTTTCCTTAGCTCCTTGCTCTCAAACTCTCTTTCCAACTGTCCCTCCCTCTTTCTCTCTTTAACTGTGTCTCCTCTGGCTCTCTCCCTCTCTCTTTAAATCTCTTTTTCCACCCCCCCCTCCTCTTCCCTCATTCCTTTAACTTTGTCCTTCTACCTTTCTCATTAACTTTCTCTCTCTCTCTCTCTCTCTCTGGCTTTATGTGACTCGTTCTTTTCATGTTTCCTCACTTGCTTTCTTTATGTAACTTCCTCATCTGAATGTTCGCTCGCTCACTCCTTCTCTTTAATTTTATCTTGCTTCTCTCTCTTTTATCCCTTCCGTTATTCATTATCCCTTACTAGATTCACACACACACACACACACACACACACACACACACACACACACACACACACACTGCATATATATAAATTTTAGCATCTCATCGTTCTTTATTGTAGTTTTATAATTTTACTCTCTCCTTCACATAACCCCCCCTCCCTCCCTCTCCACATTTCGCATCCTCCTAGTTCTCCATATCTTCCTCCTCCTCCTCCTTCTCCTTCTCTCCTCTTCCTCCTTTTATTCTTTCTTTACTTGCTTTTCAGATCTTTTTCTGTTCTCATTTTTCCATCCCTAAATCTTTTCATATGCTTCCCCTGTCCTCCATTTTTCTTTGGTCGTTTCTTCATCCGCTCTTATTCATTTATCCATGCTTAGCGTTCTTGATCCTCTCTCTCTCTCTCTCTCTCTCTCTCCTACTTCTCCATTTCCTTTTCCGCCTCTGATGCATTTACCCGATCTACTACTAAACCCAATCCCTCCTTCTATTCATCTTCGTACAGAAATGGGTGATTTTATGAGTGTGTGTGTGTGTGTGTGTGTGTGTGTGTGTGTGTGTGTGTGTGTGTGTGTGTGTGTGTGTGTGTGTGTGTGTGTGTGTGTGTGTGTGTGTGTGTGTGTGTGTTTTATTTCAGCTACGTCTCCACTTTTCCTTTAACCCTGACTTAATCTCTCATCTCGATGCTAACTGTTCCCACTTTTTTAAAAAATCGTTGAACGGCCATAGAACAGATGACAATGTATTCCTTTTCTACAATGCAATAAAAATATCCCTGTTTCCCTTTCCAGAGTCGTGGTGTTTTTCTTTCTTTTTCCTGCCGGCTAATGCTCCGCAGGGGATGGGCGGCAGTAGGGCCATTCCTCTTTTCCATTATTTTCTCATTCAAGTGGATTTGATAATTAACCCCTTCGATAAGATGACCCTTTCTTTTTAGTTTTAAGCGTGAAAACTATATATATATATATATATATATATATATATATATATATATATATATATATATATATATAAAATCACTCGGTATCGGAGAGACTTTTCAATATGGATTGGTAAGATGTCGTTTTCATTTGCCTTTTCATTGCTAGGTTCGTTTCCTAAGTTAAGAAAAAAATAGCACGAAATTAGCCAGAACAAATTGAAATAGTATGTCCTCGAGCTAAAGGGATTAGTGTAGCGAATTTTTTCATATAGAGAACACAATAACGTGTCAAACGAGCTTCTTGTTATCTGTTATATTTATTCCTTCGCTTTTGTCGCCTGTTATGCCTCTTTCGTCTTATCTATTGCATCTCTCTCTCGCTCTCTTTCTCTCTCTCTCTCTCTCTCTCTCCTAGGCACCTTTTTCCCTCCTCCTTTTCCTCCATTCTTTCCTACCCTACTGTTCTCCATCTATTTCTGTGCTTCACCTACTATTTACCTCCTTTTTCTTTTTCTTCTCCACGCTATCTGCTATGTTTCACCGTCTTCTTCTCGCCACTCTTAATTTCTTCTTTCTGCTTCTTCCTCAACTTATCCACTACTTTCTCCTCCTCTTCTTTTCTCTGTCTCCCTCCTTCTCCTCGTTCTGACTCCTCACTTTTACTTCATTCTGTTTTATCCAATGCCTCTTACTTCTTCTCTTGTTTATCTGTCTTTTCCTCCTCCCTTCCTACTTTTTCTTCCTTTTCCTCTTTTCCTTCTCCTTTTTTAGCCCAGTCCTCGCTTTCTTCCTCCTCTTCATTTCTTTCAGTTCCTGCTTCTGCTCCTCCTCCCCCTCCATCACTACTTTTTCATCCTTTTTTTTGCTTTACCTCTCCTCCTCCTTCTCCTCCTCTATCTCTTCTTTTTCTTACTCTTTCTGCTCTACCTCTTCTCCTCCTCCTCCTCCTCCTCCTCCTCCTCCCCTTCCTCCTCCTCGCTCTCTTTCCCCCCTGCTTTCCACCCTACTCGGCGCCCCCCAGCAGCAGCGGCGCCGAATACAGTATGGCCGAAAGCGTCAACTATCGACTACCCTGTTTACAGACGTGCCGGACAAAGACGCACCGGTGGAACAGACTGAGACAAAGAAACGCGCTAGAGTACAAAACGCTCCCGAGGCAAAGTGAGAGAGAGAGAGAGAGAGAGAGAGAGAGAGAGAGAGAGAGAGACCCTTTCTGTACTCCGCAGCGCTACAGAGACACGATGAAACTAAGGAAAAAAAAAAGCATTAATAAAACACGCGGATGCTAGCTGGTGAGTCTGATTCTCTCTCTCTCTCTCTCTCTCTCTCTCTCTCTCTCTCACGCACACACTACACTCCTCCTCCCCCGTCATATCCTCTCCCTGTCCTTCCTCCATATTCTTTCCCTCTCTACCTCCCCCCTTGCCCCTCCTCCACATCCCCTCTCTCCACCTCACTCGCATCCTCTCCCTCTCCTTCCTCCACATTCCCTCCTCCTCCCTCCTTCATAGCCCCTTCCTCTTCCTCCCCCTTATTCCCGCCCTCTCCCTCGTCCATATCCCCCATCTCTCTCTTTCATATCCCCTCACTCTCCCTCCCCGTTTCCCCTCCTGTCTCTCCTTCATATCCCCCTCCCTCTCCTTCCTCTATGACTTCTTCTCCCTCCTCCTCCTCCTCCTCCTTCTCTCTACTCCACAGTCCCTCTCTCCCTCTCTCTCCTCCATATTCCCTCCCTCCCGCTTCCCCCCCCCCTCCATATTCTCTCCCTCCTCCATATCCCATCCCTCTCCATCATCCTCTCCCTTCTTTCCTCCTTTCGTCTCAGCAGGATATCTTGGCGGAACATTAGTAATTATATATATATATATATATATATATATATATATATATATATATATATATATATATATATATATATATTTATATATATTTGTGTCTACAAACCTCAGCTTCTTAAAATAAACCACCAAAAACAAGTTGTATTGACGTTCTTGCCGACACCCCGTTGAGCTGATTTGAGAACAGAAAATCCTTCTTTGAGCGGAATCTTGGAGGATAAGGCGTACCCGCGTCTAGTCTTACATAAAATCTTTATGGAATCGGAAAATACATCAAGACGAGGTTGGCGGCGCCCTAAAGCCTCCATCCCAAGACTTGGCAGCTCGGGTATTGGGTAAGGAAGGACGCTGACGAAGGCTTGGCAACCTGCCTGAGGTCGCACCAGCCAATAGCTGACCCGATCGCGACCTATCGGCCAATAGAACTGATCACAGACCCTCAATCATCCATTCGGAGTCTGGTATTGGAACCAATCATCCAATCAGGGACCAGTATCGGAGCCAATCGACCAATGAGGGT
>NC_137012.1:27275652-27340652 GCF_032717465.1 Coenobita brevimanus
CCAGACGATTTTACTCAGCTTACGACGATTCCTGGGTGATATTTTGCAACGTTGTTTGACTATAGCTGTATTCTCCTCTGTTAAGGAAGCTCCCTAACACTTCTTCCTTCGCGATTTATTTTTGAATACTGGTGGTTAATATCTTTTTGTGCGTTATCCATGCAAAGGATGGCGATATTGGAAGGATTTGTGTAACAGAGAGGAGGACAGTAAGGTGTAATAAGAAGAATGAATCACTTAGAAAAAGGTGTTAGGGAACTTCCTCACCTGACGAGAATACGACTCCATGAAAGATATCCATTTCACCACGACGATGTATTTTGGATTCTCTTCTTGCTGTCACCAGGCAATTTTATTTACCTTGGAATGTGTTCTCTGTTATCTAATTATATGCCTTTGGTTCCTTCTCCCTTGCATAAAAAGAAATCATGGGTATGTAGTGTTAAACAGGTATAGAAAACACAACACAACGTTAAGATGTGCAAATGTACAACCCCTATAAAAATTGCGTTAGCTTCTGAAGGTGTTTTCCCATATATTTATCTCATTCTTTATAGCCCCATTAGGAGCGTGGAAGCCCTGGGTGAGGATATTGGCTCATTTTACTTTAACTTGGCCTAAAATTGCCATCTCTCCATCCGGAATGCGGAGCTGTAACAACATATTAACACCAGAATATCATGCTTGTCAGAAGAAAGTGCTGTGAATATGATGAAGAGCCGTAACAATGTCTTTTTCTGCAACTGCCCCACGAGTAATTAGCTGCTAAGGGTCGAAAATTTGGGCCAAGTTAGCGTAAAAGAGCTTCAGGGCATACAATTAAGGCGACAATGAACAAACGATAGCCCTTGAGCAACATTGCAAAGGCGACTTAACAGACCACCAGGCGTTCATGTTATTGTATGGTTACCACCCAAGTTAGTAAATGGATTTCTGGGGCTTCTGGAAATCATTTTGCCTGTTACTCAGCGTAGACTCATATCAAGGCAGCACTACATCAAGTGAGTGGATGATGGGCGTCTCCCCTTACCAATGTTAGTAATTATCATCGTGTGCATCTGTGGAAAACCATGTGAAACTAGATGTAATCCAAACTGCTCATTATCCTGTGTTAGGTAGTTGGGTAATTAATGCAGTGAGTGGTGATTTCCGCGTAATTAGATAAAATACACCTCTAATAACACACGGGTTTGATATGTGATAAGGCCCGGCTATTCAATTATGCATGATGTTTATGTCATTAAATTACATAATGGCGTAACGTTTGCCGAGGTGCGAATCAGTTATCTAGGAAAAAAGGTAATCTAAAGCAAAGTGTGCATAATAATTGTTGTATAAAGTGCTAATCATGTCGTCAATAAAGAGGAACTATGTTAATGAGGAGACTGACCAGCAGCAATTTAAATACTTCAATTCCATGACGACATATTAGATCGGGTGCATTTCTAAGAGCTGCTCTGTCCGTCTGTCTCGCACTAATGAGTATCGGACTCCAGGTGCTTTCTGACTGACAGAGGGGCCCTGAAACTCCCGCATCTTACATTTTTGCAGTGATCATTTTAGTCCTACTGCTGTTAGACGAGCTTCCGTAGTTTAGACCGTACTGTTAGTAAAGAGGTTAATGTACTGATGACGAAGGTGATGATGATGATGATGATTATGATGATTATTATTACCGTGATGATGATGATGATAATGATATCGATGATGTACTGTAGGATACCTTTTGCTCCTCCAGTTCGAACAGTAACTTCAAGCTGAACATACCTGCGTAAGAGTAGCAACACCAAATACTGTTGTTGAAGAGCCAGAGAGCCGAGAAAAATACTCTCTCTCTCTCTCTCTCTCTCTCTCTCTCTCTCTCTCTCTCTCTCTCTCTCACCTGATAAATCTGTACACCTGTGGACATAAATGCCGATTCACTTTATGACGCTTAATAATGAAACTCTGAACAATGACATTCGACACCTTACACTGCAGCCATCGGATCCTTGCAAACATTTCAGAATTCTGTGTAACAGTTTCACATTTCTTCGCCTAAAAAGTGACGCGACATTATTGACTGAAACGGTACTTACACACACACACACACACACACACACACACACACACACACACAGTACAATCCACCGACTAAAAACAACAATGGACTTAGAAACCCAGGAATTACCGCAGTCAAAACAATGCCCCCCACTACACACACACCTCAAGACGCCTCAAAAATATTACTTCATAACCTCGGCCCCCACAATGCACCGCTACTGGATATTATTCCCCTCTAGTACGGTGCTTCTTTTTTGTGCGTTACCTCCTGACGATTTTACTCAGACTGGCAGAGACTTTATAGACTGGACGGGCTAGTATAGTCTTCATTAACCTCTTCTCCACTACAGGTAATTTCCAAGCTGATAATATTGTTCTGTAGCTGCAAGAATACACTAAAGAGGTCATCCTGCTGAAGTGGAAATTCCCCTCACTAAGATGGGCTAGTATAGGGTTATGTAAAATAATTGATGGTGGCACTGATAAGATGGGCAGACCGACATGGTAGTGAAAATGGTAAATAACACTTTTTATTTTTTAGTTCCCCTCAGTTGCATGACCTCCCATTTTTTAATTTTTCTCACCATTAGGCGATTTTATTTCTACCAGGAGAGATTTTTTTTTAAAATGGAGCGATTAAGTAGAGTTTCCATTACCATGTTCACTACTTGGGGGTCTCCTAAACTGTACGAACTTCCTGGCGGGAGCAATAATACACCAAAAGAAAAGTCACACTGTGGAAAAGATTTAACCTCTTTACTACCATCCACTCATTCAGTGCAGTGCTGCCTTCCAGTATCTTTACACTGGCTGATGTTAACGGGGTCCCAGGAAACCATTTACCGCGTTGAGTGGTAATCAGTTAACTAAATGATGTCTGGTGGTCTAGCGAGTTAAGGCGCCTCAACCAGATGAAGTCCAAAGGTTTTACATCATAAGGGTGTTTGGATTTATTGCTCACATCATTATGGCACGAAAACTGGAGTGTGTACTGGCATATTAATTCGCTGTCTTTCGCTGATACTTCCCTATACCAACCTACCACGTAAGGACGAGCAGGTCTGTTGTTGTTGGCTTTCTTTTCCTTTATGCCTGTAAGAGGGGTGGGAAGAGGGTGGTAAGGTGGGTCACTGGGTGGGTAGAGGTGGTAGGGTAGGTCATGAATGGTAAGGTGGGTCAAGGGGTGGTGGGCTGAGGGTGATAGGGTAAGCCATAGCAGGGAAGTGAGTGGAAGGGTGGGTCATGGGGTGGGTAAAGGGTGGGTAGAGGTGGGTTAAGATGGGTTACGTGGAGGGATGGGGTGGTTGGGTAGGTCATGGGGTGGTTAGGAGTGGGTAAGGATGGGTTACGTGGAGGGTTGGGGTGGTAGGGTGGGTCATGGGGTGGTTAGGGGTGGGTAAGGATGGGTTATGAGGAGGGCTGGGGTGGTAGGGTGGGTCATCGGGTGGGTAAAGGGTGGGTAAGGATGGGTTATGTGGAGGGTTGGGGTGGTAGGGTGGGTCATGGGGTGGGTAGGGCTTACGTACATGATTACCTCGCCTGCCTGCTCTCTCGCTAACTCGATTGCGTTGAGTTAGGCGGAGAGGTGCGGTCCACGTCAAACAGGGGAGGTCGACTGGCGCGTGAGTGTACTTTGTCGCGAGTTGAAAGGAGGAGGTGGCGAGTAGAAGGGGAAGAGGTGGCGAGTGAAAGGGAGGAGGTGGCGAGTGAATGGGAGGATGATGCGAGTACAAGGGGAGGAGGTGGCGAGTGAGAGGGAGATGATGGCGAATGAAAGGGAGGAGGTCACGGGTGGAAGAGGAAGAGGTGGCGATTAGATGGGGAGAAGGTCGCGAGAGGGAGGGGAGACGCTCGCGAGTGGGAGAGATGGAACTCGCGAGTGCAATGAGGGAGGTCGGTGATGACGAAAGACAATGCTAACAGGAAAGAAAGAAGACTGACACTCGCTTCCAGCATGCTTAGTGTGTGTGTGTGTGTGTGTGTGTGTGTGTGTGTGTGTGTGTGTGTGTGTGTGTGTGTGTGTGTGTGTGTGTGTGTGTGTGTGAGAGAGAGAGAGAGAGAGAGAGAGAGAATTATAAGCACAATGCGATATTTTTTAGCGTGTGTGTGTATGTGTGTATAAGTGTAAGTTTGTTCATGTTTCTAAGCATGTTTATTTCATGTCTATAAACATATAAACATTACACATCTATATATTTCCACAGTATTCACATTCTCTCCCTAATAAAACACACACACACACACACACACACACACACACACACACACACACACACAAAATACTCATCATCCATTTTCCATTTTTTCTCATCTAAACGGCTAAGCATTTCGTTTTATTTTTTCATATATCTAAATTGAGATCTAAATGACACATCTCTAGTTTACATTTACCTAACTCACAAAAAAATGCTGCTGAGAGAGAGAGAGAGAGAGAGAGAGAGAGAGAGAGAGAGAGAGAGAAACTGGAAGACAATTTGAGGATACGTACTACGGTATATAAAGAGTGACTTAATGCAGACAGAGAGAAAGAGGGGACAAAAAAGACGGAAAAAAAAAAAAGACCACGAGAGAGAGAGAGAGAGAGAGAGAGAGCATTGCGTCACTCATTATCTGCCTCGTTATCAGCCGCGTATGACGGTAATTTACGCCGCAGTTCAGATGTGTGTGTGTGTGTGTGTGTGTGTGTGTGTGTGTGTGTGTGTGTGTGTCGCAGGCCGCCTCATTACGACTACACCTGAAATTAACCCAAACGATTCACCTGTACGCGTCCTGATATTTGCCGGGGAAATTAACCGGGCTAATGTATGTGGATATTTAGTGCTGAATTACTCTGAATAACGCACGGGTATTTACCCTGGAAATAAGCACGATCAAGAGAGGATATTAACCGTGGATTTGTGGATATTAACTGCGAGAATTGGCTTGGATAGTGTGGATATTTATTCTCAAATTAACCGGAATAACGAGTAGATAATTTTAGTGCATGTGTGAGGATTTACCGCGGAAATGTGGAATTAAAAGTGGACATATGGATATTTACCATGGACGTGGAGATATTTACCATGAATACTGACTTTTTAGCATGTGAATATCTACCGTGGAAATTAACCGGGACGGAGAACAAATATCTTCCACGAAGTAACCTGGATAAGGCTACGTATATATGGTGGTGTATCTCTGCCATCCTTTTTACTCTAACTTGGCCTAAAATTACCGTCTCTCCATCTCCACTGCTGAGTTGTAGCAATAAATTAACACTAGAATATGATGCTAGTCACGAAGCAGTGCCATGGTAAGGATGCACAGCCACAGTATTGCCTTGTTCTGCCACTGAGCTACGTGATATATGCTGCAAAAGGACGAAAATCTTGACCAGCTTAACGTGAAAGAACTACAGACATTGCTGGAAAGTTAAAGGCTTGGTTTAATATATATTTCTTGTTCATGTGATACGGAACTATTTAACTCCTTCACCACGAGGCAGCATTTTATCTTTCATTCTGACATAGGATGAAGCAAGGCAGGGTCCAGGAAAAGAAAAAGATGAAGAGAAATAAAGAACGAAAGAGGGAAAGATAACAGCATGGCCACTGAATTGTTCCACTCATTCACTCATTATTCAAACCACTAAATCCTGACCCAACCTTATGGGACTAATTATCTACACATACTTATTTCTATACATATATTTTTAATGAGCTTTACTTACAAGGGTCAATCAGTCAAATTTCAAGTTTAAAAAATGGAATATAAGCAAAATAGCGATATCAGCTTTGTGAAAGGATTGATATTCTCTCTCTCTCTCTCTCTCTCTCTCTCTCTCTCTCTCTCTCTCTCTCTCTAAAAAAAAAAAAAAAAAAAAAAAAAAAAAAAAAAAAGCTTATTGTGGAACTGACTGCAATCACCCCGAGGCAGCCAGCGTATCGTATTCGAGGTGCCATGTTACTGACGGGTTTTATTCAGCACAGGTGATGATGATGATGATGATGATGATGATGATGAAAATAACCTGTCCAGCAGACAGGCTTTAACTGACACAGAAGAATGATGATAATGATGATGATGATAAAAAATAAAATGTTCAACCTTCTAGATGCAACAAGAGAATCAGGCATTATATTTCCAGAAGACGATTATATAAAGATGAAGATCTTGAACAATTAGAATTTATGCAGCTTTAGGAAGATCTACAGTAAAAAGGAGGCTGACTAGGGATATCAGTGACCCTGCCTGTTTGTTTAGTTGTAAGCTAAAATAAACACCCTTTAAGACACCAATAGTAGTAGTAGTAGTAGTAGTAATAATAATAATAATAATAATAATAATAATAATAATAATGAAATCGTTTGATGACACTGATTCTAGTACCGGTACTACTACTACTACTCATCCAGTTCGTAAAATCTCCCTTTAGCTAAACAAAATCGCTTGAAGAAAGAATACACAAAAAACAGACGTCGTAATTGTGAAAGAATAAAGCAAAAAAAAAGCCACAACGAAAAAAAACACTTGGGACTAAAACAAAAAAAAATATATATATATAGCAGAAAGCGAGGCGATGGATATAGGAAGGGAGTTTCATATTCTGTACAGATGAAAACTTTGGAACAGACGAGGATGAAAAACCATACACACGACGTATATACAGCATATATATACAAAGAAAAAAAAACTCACTCTCGACATTGGGAATAAAAGTCTGTCAAAAAAACTCGAATAGCTGAAAAAGGCGCACATACACAAGAAAAAAAAAATGGTGGGCGGGGGGGGAAGGGGAGGGTACGATAGCAGAAAAATGGAAGAGGATAAAAAAGAGGTAGGTGTGGACACTGAGATGGCTAATATGACGGACATTCACCGTTCTTGATTGCGCCCACCACCACTAGATTGATTACTTGATTGCACTAGATTGATTACTTGATTGCATGTATACCAGACACTGACTCCTTGACTGCGCACGGTCTACGCTTGCTTATCTTACTGACCGCATACTGATTCTTCGACCGTGGACAATTTTGCATGACTGAGAGGTATATGAGAGAAGGGGATGTGGGGGGAGGGCAGCGTAACGGCAGGGGATAGGGAGACAAGGTGATTTGTTTGTGGCCATCCCTAACTGGCTATACTCCTAGATATACAGATAATTGTTTGACTGGGAAATCTACTGCTTTCACTCTAACCTGGCCTAAAATGGCTGTTTCTCCATCTTCAGTGCTCAGGTGTAACAAGAGATCAACCATAAAACACGTTGCTAATCACGAAGAAGTGCTATGAGAAGGGCGTAGAGTCGAAGGATTGTCTTTTTCCTCCACCAACCTACGTAAAATAAGCTGCAAAGGACAAAAATCTAGGCCAAGTAAGGGTAAAAGGAGTACAGCAAATCAGAATCTTGCAAAGTACATTTATTTGTGATTCGTTAGTGCACGCCAACTCTTAGTGTCCTGATTGCGTACAACATAGGCTTCCTTAATAACAACTTAGCAATTATCAAAAACGTTGCCTGACTGCACGCTTCTTTGTGATTTGCATGCGGATTCAGTAACTTTAAACTACGGAGGCTCTGTGGTTACCGTGTTCGCCTCGTGATCTGTATGCACCGAAAGTCAGGGTTCGAAACTCAGCCGGACATACAGTATACTGGCTCTGTTATACGTCCGCTCATATGCTAGTATATACTCCTATTTTGTCGATCCAAACCACCCATATACACTGACTCTAATACACACAGATATAGCCAACATACCGTACAACATTGATCATTCCACACCCATTATTATTAGTTTTTGTTTCATTTTCTTAAGGCAGACATCCCTTCCCGGTTAGTACTTTGCCAACATGGGGGAGGGTTGTCCGTAGCTGTCTCTCTCTTTCAGTGAAGAGATTTGGTGGACGTCATACAGGCCCGTATTCTCGCCGGTTAAGGAAGCTCCCAAACACCTCTTCCTAAGCGATTTATTTTACTTATTACTTTCTACCGTCCTCTTCCGTGTCATAAGCATCATTCTCACATCAGCATTTTCAGCATCAATAGCATACAAATCGATGTTAACCAGCCGCATCCAAAACTAAATCGCTAAGGAACAGGTGTTATGGAGCTTCCTTAACCGACGAGAAGATAAGAAACGGACCGATACAGACGCAATCAATTACTCAGACTGGACGAAAGTCAAAGAACAAAAGTGAACAGAAGGGGAAGTTGGCTGAGAGAAGGGAAGAAAAGTAAGGACACCAAGAAGAGGAGAGGAGAGGAGAGGAGAGGAGAGGAGAGGAGAGAAGTGAATTGGCGAGATGTGGAGAGAAGAAAATAAAGAGTAACTGGTGAAAAGGGGAAGACAACGTGAGACGAGTTGGGAGGAAAATATAAGGAAAAGTTGAGAAAACGGAGAAAAGAAGAGAATGGGAGAGCATTTGGAAAGAAAAAACAAGAAAAAGACAAAAATAGGAAAAAGAGAAGAAAGAAAAGAATGGGAGAGAGAAAGTGAGAGAGGATGGAGGAAGGAATATTGAGAAAGAAGAGAGAGAGAACAGATTAAGAAAGATGTTAGAGTGATTGAAGAAAGGGGAAAAATAGAGAATAAAGAAAGAAAAAGTTAATAAAGAAAAATGAGAGAGGGAAAACGGAGAGGAGGGGAGAAGGGGAAGGAAGGGAGGGAAGTACAGAGAGGGAGGAGAGAGTGGGAGAGGGGGAGGGGATGGAGAGGGAGGAGAGAGAGGGGGGAAGGGGAGAGGAGGGAGGGAATTTTTTACTTCTCTTAACTTTTTCCCGATCTGAGCCACCAGCAATTGGAGAGAGAGAGAGAGAGAGAATTACCTCGTGAAGAATATGCGTCACTTTTGAGAAACCTGTCGCAATGAAGAGGTTAAAAACATCATCGACTATACACACTTCTTAAGCACTTTGGTCGGTTAAGGGAGTGTCCATACCAAATGCATGCTGGCGGGGGTATCTGGTTCACTGTAATCCATTCTCTTCTGGCCCGTACCCGCTCGCATCCGAGAGGGTCACTTTACGTTACAGAGGCAAAACTTCCGCCCGCAACCCTCCGCGCCAGCATGCATTTGGTGTGGACGTGACCTAATACCAGAGGAATTAGTTGAGCTGAGGGAATCGATGCCAGGCAAAGGTGTAACATTTCCTTACGATGACGTGTTTATATTTATTCCTGACACTACTGGACTATAACAGAGTAGAAGAACTTTCATATTTATCTTTGCGATTCCAGACTCTTATTTTTATCTTTGTGGTCCCAGGTTCATCTGAACGTGAAGTCAGTGCACTGATGGCTGAATCTACCCTTTTCCTATCCACCATCCTCCTTTTGGGTGACAGGCCAGGGATTGAGGGACTTCTGAATAACCGGGCAATGGAGAGGACCCAGATATACCGGTGCCACCACGTGAAGGCGTTCCCCCCTCTAGCACTCAATGAAGAGATGATTTTTTTTTTCATTTCATCCCATACGAAAAGTAACTCCAAAGCTTAAAATCGTGAGAAACAGGCAAAAATATAATATACAAAACGTGATAAGAAGGAGGCGATGAACATTCTTTTTTTTTCTCTCAGGCTATCAGACGAACTGTTCAGCTGGGAGGTCTGGTCTCACTGACATGGTTTATATGGGTTGATAAGAATTTAGAAATCTTTTAATTTCTTTCGTTCTTGGTTCTCTCATATTACGATTTACTTTCACCATCTCATCACTTCTCTTCCTACATCATAGTTCTTCATCAATATTTTGTTCTCACCCTTTCTCCTTCCTTTTCATCGTTAAATACCAGTCTTCTTTTTTTCATATTCCCGTCCCCTCCCCCCCTCCTCTCTCTCTCTCTCTCCATAAATCACAGTGCTACCATTCTCTTCTATTGTGCTCGTTCCTCCCTTTTTCTACTCCTCTGCCATATATTCACAACTCCAAACATTCCTCTTCCTCTATTTACTCTTTTTCACCCTGGTTTCTCTTCTCACAACCCATGCATGTCTCTACTCTCTCCCTCATCCCCTCCCTCTCTCCCTCTCCCTTACCTCTTTTCTCTCTCCCTCTCCTTCCTTCTCTCTCCCTCTCCCACTCCTCTCCCTCACATCCTATCACTTCATCTGATCTGAATTCGGACAGGCCTCTGAATAGAAGCTGACGACCTCAACCCACAATGCACACCCGGATCGTAGTTGTGTGTGTGTGTGTGTGTGTGTGTGTGTGTGTGTGTGTGTGTGTGTATGTGATATTCTGGGGCATGTTGAAACGCATTCAGAGATGGACATATCCAGTCTGCATAGAAACAGATCATAGGTGCGTGCACACACACACACACACACACACACACACACACACACACACACACACACACACACACACACACACAGTCTGTGGCACTCTTATACATCCAAGGTTGCATGCAGATAGTCACAGCATATACAGTATATATACATCTATCCATATATCTACTGACCCCTTTCTTTTTCTATCTATCTATCTATCTATCTATCTATCTATATATATATATATATATATATATATATATATATATATATATATATATATATATATATATATATATATATATATATTCGGGGTGAACAGAGACCGATCAAATGCATACATATCAGGCGAGTCACCCACCTACACACGAACACTGAATTTGTTGTTTTATGCATGTAAAAATAATGTGTGTGTTTGTGTTTACATATGGATTGTGATGTACACTAAAACACACCTTGATTACGTGTTTTGCAAACACACACTCACATAAGCAAACTCCGTCAATTTGCAAGCGGAAACCATGGCTTATTTTGTTGCTGCGCTCTTGTTGTTAAAGTCTTGACTTATGTCACAAACACATACATACACACCTAATAGATAAGGCTGAAATTTGTGCCCAGCGACTGCAAGAGGGTCATTATGGCACACAATGAACTGTTTTCAAGTGTTATTCTCCTCCTAGTACACAACCCTCAGTACTCTTATTACATCCAGGTCCCTAACACTGCTGCTCGCTGGACACTTACAGAGGAGAAACAAAAAGAAAATTAAAACGAGCCAGTATTCCAACCGGCCTAAGAGTTGATCTAGCGTTCTTCTTGTTAGAGGCAGAAAGTGCTAACCAATACACAACCGGCCCTCCCACATTCAGTATACAAAGGACCTCTAACTTATATGCAGGATTTTGAACACAACTTTTAAAATATACGGTATGTGCTTAATGATAAGTTTTTACAAGGGAAAATATACAAACATAAATCGAGACATGACGTAGTCTGTAGACATAAGCTACACACACACACACACACACACACACACACACACACACACACACACACTTGAAAATACATACATACAAACCGACAGACACTCAGAACCGCACTCACACATACGTACAAAAAATCACCAACCACCGACACACACACACACACACACACACACACACACACACACACACATACACACGCACACAACACAGTACAGTCCAGGCCATGGAGAATACGGCAACAAATCATGTGTACTCAGCTCGTCTCCATCGTCTTAACAAATTCGTTGCAATTCTGGGAAGGAGCCGAGATTGACACGTTCCCTGAAATCACCACAAATTAAAGTATGAATATAACTGCGAAGGTTATTTTTGTCGAACCTTCCTCCTTGAGTTCTGAAGAAGTAATTATTGCAGTGTCATTCTCCTTCATAACCCCTTGTATCTGATTAATTTATTTTTATTCTTATTTTTTTGGTGCTATTTTTGTTTTCATTAAGGTTTGTTCATTTTAACCAGGATGAGATTTTCGTCCTTTTCCCACATAATTCCCGTGGCTAAGTGACGAAGTAAGGCAGGGCTACGACTCTACTGTACACCCTTTTCATAGCACTTCTTCGTGACTAGTGCTATATCACTTGTACCAGTCCAACGTTCAAGATGTAACGATGGCAGTTTTGCGCCTATTTTACAACGGCTCTACATCTTTTCCTTAGCACTGCTTCGTGACTAGTACTATATCTTTGTGCCAGTTTAACATTGAAGAAGTAAAGATGGCAAATTTACGCCAAGCTGAAGTGAACAGAGTACCTCCAAACGATTTTACTTAATTTTCAAGAGACTTCGAACTGAGGAAGGGGGGATTAGATGAAGCGTTCACTGACCCCTTGACTGCAAAAAAAATATTAATAATTAAAAGTAAAAAAAAAAAAATCTCTCCCAAATCGACTGGAGTTAGGAAAAATAAATCAACAGAAAGATCACCCGACTGATGACATTACATTAATGATAAAGTATTTATGTTTATTCAAATAATTCTCTGTGACGATGAGTAAATAGTAAAAAAAAGGAAAGAAAGAAAGAATGTAAGGGCGAAAGAGAGAAGGAAGCGAAGAAAGGAGGGAAGAGAGAAAAAAAGAGAGTTAGAAGAAATAAGATGGAATGAAAGGAAGAAAGAAAGAAAGAAAGTAAGAAAGAAAGAAGAGGGTAGCTGAATAATCTGTAAATAATTTTGGGAAAAATAACAAGAAGCGTATCAAGGAACCGAAAATTAATACGCAAATCATTACCTAATCTGTCAATAATCTGGGTGGAATATCAGACATACACCTGAGAAAGATAATATCGCTCTTCTTACCAGTCTATGAATTATGAAACTCTTACGAAAAAAACTGAGGATGCTGCTGGATTCCTAAGGTTGCCTGGCTGGATTTCGTAAGTCATTGTTCACTGCCTCTGTTTTTATCGTCGAGTCAGTATTTATATCCCTACCTGTGCACTGAAGGTGAAGGTGGGTTTTGAATGGGATTACGGAAAATTAGGCATTGGTAAAGAGACAATATATCTTCACTTTCTTATTCGTGATCAAAGTGTAGGCTATACGAATTTTGAGAAAGGTTAAAGGAAGTGAAATCAGGCACTATATTAAAATCCCTGTATCCTGAATTACGTTAATCTACCATCATCATTCCCTCTCGTTATCCCTTCCCTCACGCAGCTGTCCCTCTTTTCCCTCCCTCTAGCCTCCCTCCCTTCCTCTTTTCCCACTTTCTCTCCTTCCCTCACTTTTTCCCACTCCTCTCTCCCACCTCTCCTTCTTCCCTTCATCTTTCTCTCATTTCTATCTTTTTCTCCTTCTTCCTCTATGTCTCCTTCCTTTTTCATTTTTCCCTTTCTTTTCCCTCCATCTTCCCATCTATACCTCTCTTCTTTCCCTTTATCTTCCCTCCCCCTTCTCCTTGCACTTTCCCTTTCTCTCCTTCGCTCACTTTTCCCCTTTCCTCTCTCGCTCCCCTCTTTCCTTCAACTCTTGTTCCTTCCTCCTTCCTTTCCTTTCCCTCGAGCCCCTTTCTTCTCTTTTCTCTCTCTCCCTTTGTTTCCGTCCCCTTTCCTCTCTTCTTTTCTCCTTTCTCCCTTCCTCTTTCTCCTCTCGCTTCTCCTCCTGCTTCTCTCCCCCTCCTTCCCTCCCACATCTCTTCATCCCTCCATCACCAGCTGACAGCCTCCTCAATCACCACCAATTATAGATTAGATTGATCGCCGGCCAGACCAAAGAGAGAGTATATGGGTGGGGGAAGACTTCAAGTATATATATATATTTATTTTTTATCTTAACGTGTGCATGACTCTCTAGATAGATAGAGCGATAGATAAACAGATAGATCTATGTATATATCCATCTGTCTCAGTGCACGAATGGATGTATGATGTGTGTATGTATGTAACTTCTTCATCTTTCTATCTATCCAGGAAAACCAATAGCATCCCTTACCTTACATCCATATAGCACTTCGCTTCCCCACCTCACCGCACCAGCATTCTTAAGGAAGACCCGGGACGCACTATTGTATCTGGAAGAAAGAGATCATCACAAATTATCTCTCCATATGTCTATCTGTTTACCACTCTACCTGTCTGCGTAAAATTCCCACTCCTTTTTTTTCTATCCCACACACTGACACACTTTAAGTAAAAATGCATAAACTCCAATAAAAGTGGATGAAAGCAGCATAAATACAAGCCCATATGAAACAAGTGCCCTCACAAAGTGCATACCTCCGCCAATGCCTATACTACACAACTCAAATCAGCACCAAAATTTAATAAACTCTTCCATGGCCAGTAATCCAAATTTCCACACAATCTAATTAAAATCCTCCACTAAGTTTCTGAGATACCCTGAGGACAAACAAACAAAGAAAAAGGTGTGAATAAATATCCCCCGACGTCGTTAGCTGAGGTAATAAATATACAGATTAATACCGGTTTGTAAATAATAAATATGAGGAACAAGTCTACCCCCTCTTTTCTTGTCTATTACACTACTAGTCTACCTGTATGTCTGTCTGTCTGCCTGTCTGTTTGTTTATGTACCTGTTTGTTTACTTGCCTCTGTTTGTCTATGTACCTGTTTGTTTACTTGCCTCTGTTTGTCTATGTACCTGTTTGTTTACTTGCCTGTCTGTTTTTTTTTTGTACCTGTTTGTTTACTCGCCTGTCTGTCTGTCTATTTGCTGACGTGATTATCAGTCAAATACCCACTCTCCTTATTCATCTATCAACCCATCTCTCTATCTACTTTTAAAGCTTCCTCTATTACGTAAGCCCCAGCACTGTATGGGAAACAAAACCCATCCACCTCCATCAGATAAGGAAGACAGACGACACCATGGAACTATCTATCTAAATCTATCAATGTATCTATTTATTTGTCTGAAGTTAATATATTCCTCATCTACTTACCTATCAATCTATCCATTTAGTTTAAGTACGGTATCTATCAACCTTTCTGTCAATCTATCTATGAATGTTACCCACCTGTCTTTCAATCCCTGTCTATTTATCTACCCATCCCTCTATCTATCTATCTATCTATCTACTTATCGATCTAAGTACAAACATGAATAAGAACCACTAAAAATAAATTCTCTCTCTCTCTCTCTCTCTCTCTCTCTAAGTAAAACCCGTAAAGCTCCATTAGATCTGGAAGAAAGAGGAGACCATAAACCAACTCTCCCTTCGACGTGACAATTTAATCTGATCAAACTCCATTACGGCCTGAAGCAGAGGGTAGGGGCAGGATAGATGGGGAGAGAGAGAGAGAGAGAGAATAGGAAGGGGGAGGGGAGTTAGTTAAGAGAAAAAAAAACAAGAAGGGGGAGACGGGGGACAGGAAGGGAAGGGGGAAAGGAAGCTGATCGAGGGGAGAGAAATGTACCGGAAGGGGCGGAGGGGGGAAGGGGAAGGGGGGAAAGGGAGAGGGAGGAAGGAAAGAGGGGGAGGGAGGAGGGTAGGGGAGTCAGAAATCAAGAGAACACCCGAATCCTTTTAAATCCCTGACCGGGGTGCCAACAGAACGGATTGGGTGTTTTATTCCCTTCACCACAGTGGTAGGCGGACGTAATGCACCGACCCCACCACCGTCAATATACATTTACACACACACACACACACACACACACACACACAAGCTCGTTCTCTCTCTCTCTCTCTCTCTCTCTCTCTCTCTCTTTCAAAAACATCCACTAATTCTATCACAGAAGTATTCGTACACACATGTACTTTACACGCACGCGCACATAAACAAATTCTATTACTGAATTATTCGTACACACACACATATATATCTATCTATCTATATCTATCTGTCTATTTATCTGTATACTTAACTATTTACACACACACACACACACACACACACACACATATCTATCTATCTATATCTATCTGTCTATTTATCTATATACTTAACTATTTATATACAGCTAATAATACTCACATTAAACTGCTGGCCTGCACACATTATAGTACACACACACACACACACACACACACACACACACAAAATCCACTAGTTCTATAAAAAAATTAGTAGCGCGCACACGCACACGCACACACACACACACACACACACACACACACACACAAAATCCACTATTCTATAAAAAATTAGTAGCGCGCGCACGCACACGCACACACACACACACACACACACACACACACACACACACACACACACACAAATTGAGCGCCAAACACCCATAAAAAAGCATCAGCGACACCGTTTAGGTTATGAAGCAAATGTCAGTGTTGGTGCCATTTCCACCCGACAGGTCAGAGGCTGCCTAAAACACCCATAAAAACACATTGATCCGTTTTTATTGTAGGCACGGCTGGCGATCCAAGCTGAGATTAGAGAGAGTGAGTGAGTGAGCGAGTGGGTGAGTGAGTGAGCGAGTGGGAGAGAGAGGATGAGTTATGGTGTTTGTTAGGAGTGAGTGGGATCGAGGGAGATTGTGAGGGAGGGAAGGACGATTGTGTCATCAGTAAATGTTAGTATTAACGAGAGAGAGAGAGAGAGAGAGAGAGAGAGAGAGAGAGAGAGAGAGAGAGAGAGAGAGAGAGAGAGACCCTCAAAAAATACACACTTTTAAATCCCAATTGGAGAAAATGGAAGACATAAACACATTTTTTTTATACAGGCTGTTAGAGGGGAGGGTGTGAAAAAAAGGGTTGGGGTGGCGAAGCGTATAGGGAGAGAGGGGAAAGGGGTGAGGAGAAAGAGGGAAAAAGATGTGTGGTGGAGGGGTAAGAGTAGGAAGAAAAAAAGG
The DNA here is from genome assembly GCF_032717465.1 of Coenobita brevimanus. NCBI lineage: Eukaryota > Metazoa > Arthropoda > Malacostraca > Decapoda > Coenobitidae > Coenobita > Coenobita brevimanus. Next base: position 27,292,269 of record NC_137012.1, read on the forward strand.
AGGGGGAGAGGGAAAGGGGTGAACACTTAAAGGTATAGGGTGTAAAAACTGTATAAAACTGAGTAAATGCGAGGAGTAAATATAGAATAAGTGCTTTACTTCAGTTATTGTAAGTTCGTCATTTATATATCACTCTTGCTATCTCGTGTCAGTTTCTTTTAGCTTAGGAGACGTATTTTTAACTAGATGACTTAGATAGAGCTTTTACTTAACCATTCAATACTAGAGGTCCTTTTCTAAGCTTAATAAAATCGTCTGACAAGAATGGCTAAAGGCGTCATCGTGCTGTTGAGGTTACAGCTGACATGACGAAAACAGTGACTGAACTGAATCCACATAAGATACAACAATATATTACTTTCAAATTACTTATTCACTTTTCAATTACATTTACTCAAACCTTCCCCCAGAAAAACTTATAGATCTAGGCAACCTTTCAGCATCCTTCTTCCCTGCATGAAAAAAATACAAACAAACAAAAAAGCGCTTGACAAAGGGCTTTAAATCCACCATTTTCCTTTTCAGTTTAATCACATCAAGAAACGAACTGACCGAAAACAGAAAAGTTCTCTGGCATAATTTAACACTTAAATCTGAAAATTCTCAGACCTAAATAAGATTGTCTGGAGATGGCTCACGAAGAAAATAAGACGTCCTCGTAGTGAAGTGGTTAACGTCCTCCCTCTCCCCTCAAAAAAGAAAATCACTCATCACCCACCATCCACCTATGAAGCAAAGATTGCCACACTCCAAGTAGAAAATGACAAGTGAATGGCACAAATCGATGCATTACTGACACAATTTCCTCTCATATTTACGCAGAAACCCGCAAAAAGAAAACAATTATTTGCCCTTCGCTCAACAACAGCACAAAGATGAACACATACACAGGGCAAGAAGGAAGCTTAATTGAATCATACAAGTGTCCCCGTGATATCAGCTTAATACCCCCAGCCACAGTAGCAATGAAAGCAAGAGAACAGAGCGATACGGGGCGGGGAAGTGCGGCAGTAAAAGGCAGAGAAGTCCCGGCTATAGGTTACTGTCAGATTTTAAGGGAAAGCAAACATTAGGGAGCACAAAGACAAGAGGAGCTGTTGTCTTCTTGGATGACGTTTCTATTAATTAACGTTGCTATCATCAAGCATTTTTTTTTTTTTAAAGGTACGCTTGGCCCTTTGTAGTGACGGTTAGAACTGTCCCCATGTTCCCTTTCACTACACCAGTTCTATATTTACTCCTAGCCATCCATAACACGATTTAGGAAGGACATCTAGCACTGAATGTGTTAATGAAAGCTAAAACTATCGTGTCCAGTCAGAAAAGTCCTCCTAGGCCTATATAAATCTGGAAAAAGAAAGAACAAAAAAAAAAAAAAAGACATAATCGCAGCAAGAGTGCCTTAACTGCATTGTACTAATCGCCACGTGATGTCACCCATATCAGCAATGAACGCAAGACGACACAGCAATACGGGGCGAGGACAGGGGCAGTAAAATGGAGACAACCAAGCCCCGTGTATAGGTTAGTGCCGGAGGGAAGAGCAAAGCAAACATTAGGAGGGAAGGGGGATACCGTGTTCTGAGTGTGACCCTTCTGTGTGGCAAACTCTTTCGTTTTTATCTTATTTCTCCTTTTTCCAGGCGATGTGATTCACCTTAACCCCTTCACTACCATAACGTTAATTTAACAGTCTTGCTTCCTTAGTTTTTTTTTTTTTTCTTATTCAACTTAAGACCTCTCGCACTGAAGGAGTTACTCAGTTCTATATATAACTCAAGTTGGTGTCTCTCTTGTGTCGAATAAAGTCACTTGGGGTGGCAAGAACTTGAATCCACCGTAATGAAGACTTTATTTCTAACCAACACATCAGTAATAAAACCAGAATGGCACTAGCGATACTGAAAGAAGTGAAAGTAGGGCCCGTATTCTCGTCGGTTAAGGAAGCTCCCTAAAACCTCTTCCTGGACGATTTATTTTGTTTATTACACCTTGCCATCCACTTCTATGTCACATCGCCATACTCTTCATAAATAACGTACAAGACGATATAAGCTAGCCAAAGAATAAATCGGTAAGGAAGAGATATTAGAAAGCTTCCTGCCCCGACGAGCATACGAGCCTAGGGAATACGGAGACAAGATTTTGTTCTCCTGGATTAATAAAAGAACTTAAAATTTAATTAAGGCTAACATCAGACGATTTTAATCAGCTCGAAGAAACATACTACTAAAAAAAAAAAAGTTCAAGCCTAATCACACAAACGTTCTAATCGAGAATCCAGAACTCCTGTTATATCTCAGCTGACGTCAGACGATTTTATTCAGCTCAGAGATACCCACCACATCCATAGTTCGTTCACTTTCATTTGGCAGAGGTTTTCGTTCTTTTGCAGCCTATTCCACAGGGATTCGTGACTAGCATGGAATCCTAGTGTTGATGTTTTGCTACACCTCAGCATTGAAGATAGAGAGATGGCAATTTTAGGCCAAGTTAAGGTTTAAGGTGGATTATGGAGGGTTAGAAAGCCCCAGTAGCACTTCTCCATCACAGTCCTATGTTTCCCACTCACTTACCTGTATATTTGTGTACATGGAGAGTTATGTGAAAATTATGCAGATTTTGATTATATAAATAGATAAATGCATCGGTGTAATATGCAAAAAGAAATCGAAGTGGAAGACGATAAAATAAGCCTCCTAAGTCAATGACGACACGGTCCCAGTACTACCAAGACTATCTACCTATCTATCTACTTATCTATCTATCTATCTATCTATCTACCTATCTATCTATCCATCTATCTATATATAATCCTGTCATTGCTGAACTTGCTCATGCAGGAGGAAAATGCATAGGTACAATCTGTTCAATTCCTTTTTTTGCTTGCTGCGAAAACAATTCTACGCTTATATTATCATTTTCCTCGTAGCCTAATTTATTCTTTGTAAGGAGAGAAAGAGACAGGAAGATATGGTATCTCTTTTCCTCATTTTTGCTCCAAGAAAAAAAAAAAATTAGCTACAAAGTGTACTTATCAAAAGTGTGACTGTACATAAACGTCGAGAGAGAGAGAGAGAGAGAGAGAGAGAGTATGACGTTTTAGGGCTCTCTCCATACCCTCCCTGACGAAGACCATAACGAAATAAGTGTCAGTGCTTGCATGAAGGGGGCGACGGAAGGGGAGTCAGGAGATGGCCGCCCTTGTCAACACGCTCCCTTCGTCTGTAGGGAAGGGCTGGTACGTAAAGTTTTATTGGCGAAGGGTTAGTGGGCATTGTGTGTGTGTGTGTATGAGAGAGAGAGAGAGAGAGAGAGAGAGAGAGAGAGAGAGAGAGTTGTTTGATCACTGGTTTAATAGTGCTTCTAACTGCCTGGCGTTTTTATGGTCTGATTTAACAAAGGGTGGTTTGATTAGGGATGTGTGCTTTTTACGCGTTTGGAGGTCACTGATAAATAAACGAAAACAGTATATACATACATTTACAGTATATATATATATATATATATATATATATATATATATATATATATATATATATATATATATATATATATATATATATATATATATATATATATATATATATATATATATATGTCTTCATAAAACACTCAAGGTACTTATATGAGCTTAAATAATACCTACGGTGGACCTACCAACAGCTGCCAACAGTGTACCTACCAACCCCTACCAACAAAAATATCCTACTCCCTTACCTACAATAAAACTTTAATAAACACAAATGGGTATACAAGAATAACCCTCCTCCCCATAGATTCCACCCAGGGAGTTACCTATGGGTCTCCGAAATCTCACCGTAATTCCCCGTAACCATAGAAACGCCATCAGGATAAAATGCAACTTGTCTCCTGTGACGAGTTAATGGCCTGTTGCAACCTTAGTCTACCTCAACACCTACCCACGCCAATTTCTTTTCCTTTCTTTTTCATTTACCGCACCATTTTTTTTCCTTTACATCTTCCCACACCACTTTCCCTTTCCCCCTTTTTTTTCCTCACAGGTTTTTCGTTCGTTTCTACTCTGTTGTTTCTTTCTCCTCTCATTATTTTTTTTTCTGTCTTCTCCCATCTCTATAATTATCTACCCACACCACTTTCCTTTTCTTCCTTTATTATCAAACGTTTTTCATTCGTATCTATGGTTGTTTTTTTCCCCTTTCTCTCTCTTAGTATTTTTTTTCTGTTTTCTTCTATCTCTACATTTACTCATGCCACTTTCCTTCCTCCTTTTTCTTGTATTAATCGTTTGGTTCTAAAATGTGGCCTTTTCATCTTTTTTTTTCCCTCCCAACTCTACCTTTACCCAGGCCACTTTCTTCTTTTATTCTTATACATTTTCTTTCGTTTCTAACAAGCATTTTTCTTTCTACCTGTTTCTCTTTTTTTTTTTTTTTTTTTTTTCATATCTTCCGTTTTAAATCTAACCGCGTCACTTTTGAATTCCAGTCGGACTTCTTTCGCTTTTGTCTTTGCCCTTTCCTCTATACCTTTACCTGTTAATATTCCCAGTAATCAAAGGCCGAGATGGTAACTAATGAACGTAAAGAAAACAGGTAATTACTCTTCATATTTCACACTCGATTCGACACCTGAGTAATTCTGGGTACTGTATATTTTTGCATCCGAGAGGTAGATTATTTAAGCACTATATGAAAATAAGAGTTAGAGCTTCAGTAAAACAGGCAAAGGATGTAAAGAAAAAATAGACAAGAACGATTAAGCCAATTCACATTCTATTCGGGGAGTGAGCAAATCCAGGAACATTTTGACATCAAGCTATCAAATCCATGTAGCCAATAAGAGTCAGAGCTTAAATAAAAAAAAAAAAGAAGGGGGGGGGGGACAAACAGAAAAGACATAAAAGATTCACACTCGAAGGGTGAGCAAATCCATGGTACTGTATTTTATCCAAGCTTTACATTATCAAAACCATATAGCCAGGCACGAGTCAGCGCTTAAATAAAGAAGAAGATCTACAGAAAAGACATAAAAGATCCACACGTTACACGAAGGGTGAGCAAATCCAGGTACATTTTGATATCCAAGCCTTACTTTAACAAAACCATGTAGCCAGACACGAGTCAGCGCTTAAATAAAGAAAAAGATCTACAGAAAAGACATAAAAGATCCACACTTTACTCGAAGGGTGAGCAAATCCAGGTACATTTTGGCATCCAAGTGGTACATTAATAAGGAAGTTCTGGGACACACACACACTCACGCTCCTCCGCTCTGTCTCATTCATAATTAAATTTTGAGATGCGCCACCCCGGGAGACCCATTTATAACAAAGTTTGAAGCGCGTTAACCAACTCTCTCTCACCTCACCTCGTCTCATTAAGAATCTTTAAGGTTATCAGTTAATTACCCATAAATCACGTCATAGGAGGGACCTGCAGTTGCCAGCCTTCACCACACGTTTCATCTTTTCACCATCGGCACAAAGATTTTCAGCAATTTTTCTAAAGAACTAGGAGAAGGTACAAAAATAATTATTGGAGAGTCGGACAGTAATAATCCCATTATATGCCTTTTTGAACGAGTGCTTAATTAAATATCGCTGTTTACAATAAACAGCCAATAGTAAAATATATCCCGTGTAAAGTAAACAACCCAAAGTACAAAGGTTCTTTTTCCATAACCAACATAATTGTAAAAAAACAAACTTAAATAAATTTGGAAAATCACCAGCAATTCCATAATTCCATGCCAAAGTCTCACTCAGCTAAATGAAAACGTGTGCCAACGGTCAGAATAAGACACCTGAATGACATCCTATTCTGCAATGGATTTTTAATGGCATAATATTCACCTTTCATAATAAACAGCAGAGGAGCATTAAAGAAAGACAACGAATAACCAGAAGCAGTGAAGAGGACTGACTCGATTCTGGCAACACTGACCGTCCTTCCCCTCTCCTCCCCATCACTAACCCCCCCCCTTTTCCTCCCATCCTCCCTCCCCTTCCCCCTCCCCACTCCCCGAAACACATGCTACCGTCGCGAACAATAGCCTCTCTTATCATCGTCTTTTTTTTTTTCTTTTTTTTTCTGGGTGGCCATCTTGGTGTCAGGATCGATTAGGGACATCATCTCAAACGCCTGGCCGGGGTGTTGAGTCCTGCACATCAAGGTGATCAGGAGTTTTAACTCCTTTATTAAATCCTTTACTCCCAAGACGTTATTTATTGATTTATTTTACGTTATTTATTGATTTATACTTGCTATTTCCAGACGATTTTATTCACCTGAAGGAAGGATATATAGTAATGACACGGTTTAGGGATCTGTCTAACTCCAGTGGTTCGAAAAGCTCCCCAAAGCAGAATAAAATCGTCTGGAGGAATCTTATATGAAATACGTCATATGAGTGATGTGGTTAACCCCTCCGGTATGATGACGTATTATTTCCATCCCTTCTTACTATTACCAGACGATTTTTTTCTGATTAGAGGAAGCCTGTAGCGGTAAAGGGGTTATTTGAGTCTCTGTTAAACCCTTCACTATGATGACGCATTTTACATTTTCTTACCAACACTAGACTACATTATTAACCATACTTTAGGAATCTACATGCATTAGAAAGGCTCTGCATTTTTTTTTTTTTTGTACTTGATACGAATGGACTGTAAAATAAAGGAGACACGGATACATGAGTAGTTCTTCAACACTGAATATCAGGACATCTGCAGGACTCGATCTTCTTGGAGGGAGAGTGATGGCCAGAATTAACCTCTCCTAGTGCTAGCGAAGTGCGTATCAGGAAAAAGTTTTTGTAGTGACGGCAGCAGTGCCTGTGAAAGTGCTGAAGTGGCTGTGTGTGTCTGCGTAAGTTACAGAGACAGACCAAAAGGCTGCCAACATTCTAACTACCTATGAAACTATCTATTAAATGCACCAGCGTTAAATATCCACCAGAGTCCGGTTTCCAAAAGTGGCTCTGGTAAAGGACAGTAAAAGTATTATAAGCTAAATAGATGTCCGGAAATCACAGTGCGGACTTTCAAAGATATTTCGAAACGAATCTTGACCAGTAATAACAACCAGTTTTTTTATATAATGATGGTGATGACGACGACGACGACGACGACGATGATGATGATTTCCACTCCCCCCCCCCCAAAAAAAAAAAAAAATGGGGGGGCCCCATGAACAGGAGGGCATTAGGTGTCGTGGGAGGAGAGGTTGAAAGAGTGTTATCAAACTCCCTCGACGATGATGATAATGGCAATAATAATGATGATGAAGTCCAAACATGAGGGAAACAAAATCCAAGGGTATGTCGTGGCAGGAGGGGTCGTTACTGAGTAGAGAAAGAACTATTTGGTGATCCTTTCATCACATTCACCCCTCACTGAATACGGCGTCAGGCAACAGGGAAACAAAAACCACTGTGCATAAAACTATTCCTTCGAGCTTACAAGGATGATGTTCAGTTCCCCATTCACTGGATGCGGTGGTAGGTGACAGGCAAACGACTGTGACTGACAGGGAAAGCACTAAAATGTTGTAGGACTTTGCGATGCATCTGAAGAAAGGATAAGGACAGAGGGAGAATTAGGTGGAGTGGAGGGAAATTTCGAGGGAAGGAACACATTTACACACATACATGAGTGACTGACAAGGAACACACCCAAACATTTCTTCATACTTCAACACGCAACTGTCCATTGTATAATCCACGGTCTTATTTTATTTCCAGGGGCGAACAGAACCGGAAAATCGACCACAGAGCTTCTTATTAACGAGCCTACAGACAAAAACCAACAGGGAAAGAATTGTGATGGGATACTCATCACTGAAATTCAATAACCCCTCATAGGATACAGCGTCAGGCAAGGGACAAAACGATGACAGAGCATAAATGACTCCTACGCGCTCACATCGACGGAGTTCAATTATTTCTGGGACTGGTAATTGAGGATTTACGGATCTGCATACAAAGAAACTTCAAGGAGGAAAACAGGGGGAGCGGCGCGGATTAAGTAGCTTCGAGGTGAGCGGAACAATGAGGCGAGATGAGCTGAGTCAGGAGTCCCGAGACCAGGACTTCGAATCACACGGCACTCTGAATCTTAACGCACATGTATATAAAGCCCCTTCTTCCATGCTCTGACTCTGACGGGGAGCTCAAACGACAGATTACTCTGACTCTTAAGCCATAGTTACATAAAGTCTTTTATCCCTTGCCCTCAAACCACAAGACACTCTGAAACTTAAACAGATATATAACGCCTCTTCTCACGCACCCTAACCTTGACGAGGAGTGCAGGTCTCAAGATACTTTGACCATTAATGCATTGTTATATAAAGCCCTTTCTTTATCAAGTTAAATTCCATAAAGACCTTTATGACATAGTTACATAAAGTCCCTTCTTCACTGTCGTAACTCTGATCAGTGCAAACCTTAAGATAATTTGACCATTAATGCACAAGTATGTAAAATCCTTTTCTCCATATTCTCGCACCATAAGACTCTTTGAATCTTAATGCATTGTTATATAAAGCCTCCTTTCCTCTGTCCCAGCTTTGACAAGAATTTCAAACCACAAGAAAATTTGGCCCCTAATTCTTTAAAACTCCATTTCCCTTGACCTCAAACCATAGGGCACTTTGAGCCTCAACTCATAGTTATATAAAGCTTATTTTCTTTTGCCATCAATTACACGAGGTGTATGAATCAATGGACTCTATGAGTCTTAATGCACAATTGTATAAAGCTTCTTTTCCTTGCCCTAACTTGGACGAGAAGTAAATATCAGTGTCTAATTTGACCCTTAATTCGAAGTCACATAAAGCCCTATCTCCATTTTCCTCACTTTGAAATGGACTACAAACTACAATATACTTTAACCTGTACTCCTCAGTTATATAAAGCTGCTCCTCCCTTGCTCTCAATTCACAGGAAAAATAACCCTTACTCCAACACTGCATAACGCCCTCTCTTTCATGTCCTCAAACTACAGAATACTTTCACCCCAAAGGACACAGTTAGATAAAGTTCTTTCTCCCTTGGTCTCATGCTGAGGGGGAATTCAGACTGTCTAATATTTTGATCTTTATGCCACAGCTATATAAAGCCCTTTCTTCCATGCCCTCAGGTTGACACTTAAGCACTGGTGATTCATGGTTCATTTTGACCCTTATCCAACCGATACATAGAGCCCTATATCCCTTATCCTCACGCTGACTCTTACGCACTGGTGATTCAAGGTTGATTTTGACTATTACCCCGCAACTACATAAAGTTTAATCTCCCTTGCACTCACTTTGACCTTTAAGCAACTATGATTCAAAGGTCATTTTCCTGGCCCTCCGCTGCATTCCCACCAGGGCCACCCAGCCTAGTCGAAGCTATGACAGAACTAATTATGATAATCATTATCGTAATTAACAGGCTAATGGCGGTGACGATGATGATGCAGATCCCCCGGAGAGCTACAATGCAGCCCAGGCAACCAGGAAGACCTCGCTATTCCGGACACCTCAGAATACCGGATACCTCAAAATATCGGACAAATGTAGCTAAGGAAACTCCCCAATATAGGACATTTGTGACCAGAAAAACCTCGTTATTCCGGACTGCTCAGAGTACCAGACACTAATAAATATAAAGACTTAGCTATTTCAGACATTTCAAAATACCCAGAGTTAAGGAACAGGGTAATTTTCGTCTTGCAGTATATAACTAAATATCGTAATCTTTTCTAGTTCCTCCATCTCAAAACGTGTACCCTATTGTGAAAAAATATAGAAATCAGATATAATTCAGAAGTCGACTGGCTGAGGGGGATAACCTCAGCAAGGACCTCTCGTACTGAAGGGTTAAACATTCCCTAACACTCAGGCTCCCATGACTCACTCTCGGCTGAATAAAATCGTCTGGTGTTGGGTTGGTATACAGTTAGAGAGTTGACACGACCATAAGAATGTTAACCGCCGCCATGCAAGCCTCATCAGCACGTTCCATTATTCCTACCCAGCTTAGAACTTTATCCCATCCTGATCTACCTTACAACCTCCGCCACTCAGGACGCACGGTTTTCTTAATCTTAAAAACAAAAATCATGTACGGATACCTTGAATACAGTTTTTAAAAGTCCTTAAGTTAAAAATGTTAATGCATATATTATCATCTTCTGACGGAGCGAGTTTTCTTCCTAAGCTGAATAAAATCGTATGAGGGTGGCAAGAACTAAAAAGAAAAAAAAAAAATAATTGTGGTAAATGGGATTCATATCATCTCTAGCACATCGGCTGCAGGATCACAGCAAGGATTTCACAGTGAACGGAGATCTGTTACTGGATGTTTGAGGGTCTTCGTGACGGAGTGAGTAACAGTGTCGTTCCAAACTGTTCCTTGTGTCATCTAGCAAATCTCGGAACTCCCATCTTAACACCGGACAACAGATCATCGTCGGTGGGGAGCTCTGGGTACAAGATGCCTCCTGGCTGGAAAAGGGATACTGGATGGGTAGAAGCTTCCTGTATGGCTCAAAAGTCTACAGTTTATTATTCTACTAAGACTTGACAAACATATTACGGGAAAGTTGAAACATCCATAACATGCATTAGTCAATAATAACACACTGGATATGCTTTGCCAGGTGGAGAAGTTCTTCTGAAAATACCGGGAGGAGAATGCCGTAAATGAGAGAGGGGGATGTGAGCTGGGGGGAGCAACGAAATGGCAGGGGACAGGGCGACATGGAGGCGACTTGTTTGTGACCACCCCTTATGGGATTAAAGCGTCTAGCTATAGATAGATAGGTAGATGTATATAAAGAATTTCGTCTTCCACGGTACATACAGACAGCATGTATGACTAAAACTAATTGCTCGTAGTAATTAAGTTTTAAGTACCGTCCACTCAATGAGGTCACAATTACATGACCTCGGTTAATGCATAATTAAGGGTCATTATAATGTCTTAGAATACATCCGGGTACATGGAACACAGTAAAGGAGTTTGCGTCGGAAAGTGAATTGGGAATGGAAGACATTGGCTGAAATGATAAATTGATGTTCCAAGACGTCCATTGTGTGTGTGTGTGTGTGTGTGTGTGTGTGTGTGTGTGTGTGTGTGTGTGTGTGTGTGTGTGTGTGTGTGTGTGTGTGTGTGTGTGTGTGTGTGTGAGAGAGAGAGAGAGAGAGAGAGCTGCTTTGCTTCAAAGTGGAAAGAAACGTCAGATAAATAACTGCAAATCAACAATGGGGCATTAATATGACTTACTCGTAATGCATTAACTGCTGCAAATTTATCTTTAGCCCCTTGAATCTGGTGACGTGTGTAGGTGCAGGACTTCTATGAGCGGCTCCGTCCGTCTGTCACTCACAAACTTTTTTTTTTTTTTCGGAAACATGATGCGTCACTCACGTAGACTTGAGACATTTTGGTGAAGCCCTATATTAACACCCTGAAGCTCCCATACCTGCCTAGTATTTTTGCTCTTTTTCAGTTTATTCTTGTAACTTCCAAACGATCTTCTTCAACTTAAGAATATCATCTTTTACTGAAGGCACTGATTAGGGATATACTTAATTCCTTCAGCCTCTCCTAAGCTGTATAAATGCGTTTGAAGGATAATAACAATTTTCTGGAATGATATTACAAAATCAAGCATAACCCTGGCGATAATATTTTAACTAAATCTGACGTAATACAGTGTAATCTCATCCAGTTTTGCACTATTAAATTACCCCAATCGAACCCAACCCAACATTAACAACCTCGTTCGCAATAATGCACTGGGCCAATTAGAGGGCACCAACTCCTGACAACCTATCTTTCTACTCACCTCGGGGGCCCTCAGACGGTGTACAGGCGAGGGCATAATGTTGGTTACATCACTTCTCTCTGTTCTCTCGTGGCTAAAGTCCCCATGGTGTGAGAGGCTTTGTATGTTTTTGTGTCCAAAGATAACACTCTTTAGTATGATGCGACAGGGGTAATAATGACCGACATGCCGCAAGTGTGATGTAGACGCGATGGATCATGGGTAGAACTTGTGATTCTGGCTGTACCCCTTCTCATTACGTCCACCGATGCTAAACCGACACTGATGGATCAACTCCTTTCACAGAATTTTTTTATTCCTAAGGACTGGGTAATATGCGAGAGGCTTTGACCACCAGTACCCCCTCCTCTCTCTCTCTCTCTCTCTCTCTCTCTCTCTCTCTCTGTCATCTAGTGTCTCTTTTAGGTCCTTCAGGTTACTCTAGACAAAGTGCCAACGCCTTAAACACCCGGTCCAGAAGTATTCACAATATCTAGCAGGCAACTGTGACAACCACTATCGATTCCATCCACATTTCATCTCTTTTCAGGATTAATATTATTGTCTATGTCGCTTCCTGTGCATATATACTTCCCTGGCAACTCCAGAGAGAGAGAGAGAGAGAGAGAGAGGGGGGGGGGAGGGAGGAGGGGGTGAAAGAGGTAACAATAATAATATAGACCCAAGACTGATGACCACACGTTTATCAGTTACTCCCGAGGTAATCCCTTTGTCGAAGCAGGTTCCGATTCGCCGACGCCGATTATCCCCGCGTGTGGTCCGGCCCGATAAGACCTCTCCCAATCCCACACCTATACATCGAATCATCAAATTAGGGTCATAAATACTCGAGGCGCCGGTGGTGAGGTAATTTATATCGTCGGCGGGAAAGGTGCGCAGTCAAAGGTACCCCGCAGCGAGCGCCGAGGGAAGGCAATTGCGCACGAAGAATTTTATTAATTTTCAACCATTTGGCCTCATTGGATCCCCCTATCTCCCCACCGGTGTCGTCCAATCTTGCGTTGATCCACTGGCGATCGTGGTAGTGCCAGTTGGGGTGATGAATTGGTTCTTGCTCTACACGCTGAGAGAGAGAGAGAGAGAGAGAGAGAGAGAGAGAGTTATCTTTCACTGCAAGAGAAAGAAAGAAATTTGTCCTGCGAGACAGAATTATAGATGAATTTGAGAAACAGACAAGACACAGACAGACTACTGTGCATGTCTGTTTAAAGATACGACATGAATTACATACAGTAATGTAAATATAAATTGCTTTACGAAATAGGACTGAGAGAGAGAGAGAGAGAGAGAGAGAGAGAGAGAGAGAGAGAGAGAGATTACATATCATTTTTGGAGAGCTAGATAATGAGTTACTCGGAGAGGGTTGGAATTAAAAACTGTCTTGCGGGATAAAGAGAATTACAGATACATGAGAGAGAGAGAGAGAGAGAGAGAGAGAGAGAGAGAGAGAGAGAGAGAGAGAGAGAGAGAGAGAGAGAGAATGTTGCAAAGACCACGACTGAAATGCGCTTCACGGCACCACTTCAACCCAAACTTTTGATATTGCAAACTTCTGCGCTCACTAACTTCTAAATACATAATCTAGTTTCGAACAGGCTTCAAAGGAGGGACACAAAAATTGCCAATATACATGAGGAAATAGGCATGGATTTGTAAGAGGCAGAGGTAAAAATGGGTGGAGAGGGAGAGGGAGGGGCAGGAGAGGAGAGGGAGGGACAGAGGATTGGGAACTGAAAGGGAGAAGGGAGGGAATGAGACGCGAGAGGAGGAAAGGAAGAGCATGAGAAGGAGGGAAAGGAGAGGAATAGAGAAAAGGAGAGGGGAAAAGGATGGAAGAGCAAAGGGAGAGGGATGGGAAGGGGATGGAAAGGGGGGAAAAGCAGGGGGAGAGGGAGAGGACAAGGGAAGGAAAGAGGAAAGGATGGGAAGGGGACAGAAGGGGAGGGAGTGCAATGGGAGAAGAACTGGGAAGGGGAAGATAAGAAGGAGGAAAGGGAAAGGAGTGGAAATGAATCAAGTAAATGGAGAGGGAGCAAAATGTAAAATTAAGGAAAAGGGAGACAGAAAGAGATAGGTAAGGGGAAGAGTGAGGGAGGATGAAAGGGGCGTGAAAGGAGAGAAAGAGCGAGAGCGAGAGAGAGAGAGAGAGAGAGAGAGAGAGAGAGAGAGAGAGAGAGAGAGAGAGAGAGAGAGAGAGAGAGAGAGAGAGAGAGAGAGAGAGAGAGAGAGAGAGAGAGAGAGAGAGAGAGAGAGAGAGAGAGAGAGGAGAATTGGCAAGGATGCAGATGACTGAGAATTTTTAACGTTGCAAATTATACGCTAAACAGGTAGACTCGCCATTATAACTATCATCAACTCCCTTCCTATTCATTCTCTGCCAAGGCTTTAGCGTCCTACTTACCCCCTACTTACGGTCTACTTACGTTTTTCCCACATTATCCTCGACATCTTTCTGTTCCGTATACTAACATTGTCGGTAATTCTTCTTCCTCTACCGTTTTATCAACGAACTCCTTTTCCTCCTACTTACGTCCTACTTACACCGTACTTACAATCTGCTAAAACTTATCTCAAAATTCTATTCACCCTGCACACACTTTTCCCCGATCGACTGTTCATGCTAGTCGTAATTCATCTCACTTCTATTCATTCTACTTACAGCTTACCTACACCGTGCCTTATCTACCTACATTTTACCTCTAATATACCTTCGTTCTACTTACTTAATACCTACGCTGTCAATTCTACCAATACTTTAAATATAGTAAGCCAATTCTACCCATCATTTTATTTATAACTTACCTACACCTGCACCCACTGACGTCCTACTTACGCACTTACCCCCAGCTCATATCCTACCTACCAGTCCTACCTACCACTTGGACTGCATCTCCATCAAGCACATTTCATTCACCTGGGAGTAATCTTTCCTAAGGTCACATATTTTAGTAAAGAAACTTCTCCTGTAATCTTTCTTTACTTCTATTTTTTTTTTTTTTTACGCTAGAGGATTTCACTTAAGTTAGATGAGGCTCCATTTAGTAAAGGAGTATTGAAACATTCCCCATTACCCCACCAATACCCGAGGTTTCCCGTAAGCTGAATAGAATCGTCTGACGGTACCCAAAATAAAGGCAAATAAATCGTCTTGTTACTGGAGGGATCAATATAGTCATTTGGAGGCATCGAGTGTAAATGCAAAATAAATAAATAAAAATGTCATTGATCTGGCGGTGAAGAGGGGAGCCTTCACGTGGTGGCACCGATATAACCGAGTGCATTCGCTGCCTGGTTATATAAACGTCACTCAACTCCCTCCCTATGCCACGAAAGGAGGATGGTGGGCTGGAGACGAAAGCTAAGTGAATGAAATCGAGCTGCTTTCAACATACCTTTGATTTAATTGCATCACATTTACCAACCTACATTCTACTTACAACCGACCTACACCACCTTTATCAACCTACATTCTACTTACAACCGACCTACATCACATCTACCAACCTACATTCTACCCATAACCTACCTACATCACATCTACTAACCTACGTATTCTGTCTTACTGCGTACGTTCTAGTAATATCCTACTTAAAGAAATGCCTGCGTCCTGGTTACATCATATAAACGCATCTACGTCGTACTGGCATCCTACCTACAAATCTACCTACCCACCTACCTATCTACCAGCCAAACAGGTGCACTGTCACCCATCACATTTACCTACGTACACCCTACCAACAGGTCTGTCTACTTCCTACTTACATCATATTTTTCTACCTACACCCTACTTACAGATCTACGTATGTACCTATCTACTAGCCAGACAAGTGCACTGTTGTCACCTATCTCATTTACTTACGTACACCCTATCAAAAGTCTGGCTACTTCCTATTTACATCACTTTTACGTACTGACTGTTTTCCTCCTCCTTTCAGCCTACCTCCTACTTACTGCCTACCTACTTACACCCTACCTACCAACCAGACAACAGCACCTCCACCCACCCACCTACCATCGCTTTCCCCGCCGCCTGAGAGAGTCCCAAAAAATCCAATAAACTATCAAACGCGAACTCGAGCCCAGACTGACGAAAGATATAAATTAAATTGTTTCTGCTATATTCCTGTGACGAGCCTCTCAGGTCTCTCCATCCTGGCGTAATCGGAGTCAGTCTTCCTAGTTTTTATTTTTATTTTCATTTTTTTAGGCTATTTCCTCGTCCTGCGTCTGTTTGTTTTGTAAAGGATGCGCTCGCTGGGGTTGATTTCAGTGATCTATCCTCTTCAGTTACACTACCATTATGATGATAAGATGGAGGAGGAGGAGGATTATGATTAGCAGTAGTAGTAGCAGTAGTAGTAGTAGTAGTGGGGGTGGGGGTTATTGTTGTTGCTGCTGCAGTATTATTATTATTATGATATTAATGTTATCACTATTATTTTTTACCTTATGCGCTCTCCCTACCTCTGTTTATTTAGCCTACTTCCTCGCCCTGC
Organism: Coenobita brevimanus; assembly: GCF_032717465.1. Lineage (NCBI taxonomy): Eukaryota > Metazoa > Arthropoda > Malacostraca > Decapoda > Coenobitidae > Coenobita > Coenobita brevimanus. The sequence goes on from NC_137012.1 coordinate 27,308,586, forward strand.
GTCTCTTTACTTCACAAAGATATTCGCGCGCTGTGGCCTATCCTTGTCAGTTACACATTATTCCTCTGAATACTTTGGCTTTTGTTTTTGTTTACTGAACCCTTTCTTCCTAGATATTTTTTTTTTCAGGATTGTTTTGTAAAGATACTTCCGTTTTCAGACTAACTTTAGCATCCGTACACGAGGAGGAGGAGGAGGAGGAGGAGGAGGAGGAGGAGGAGATTTGAATATTCCGTACGGCAGCGTCAGAGAGCGGAGGGAAAAATGAAGGGCGCGGAGCGAGAGCCGGAATATGATCTGTAAGCACAAAGATCCGGAATAATTTGATGCCGAGCCCGTGTAGAGTTTCTGAGCTGGTCGGATTTACGCGTTTCCGAGGCTATATTGACGGCTACATTACTTGCAAATTTGTAGCTGTTTTTCTCCGGATATTTTTTTTCACTCACATCGCACGCTCTGGAGGTATTAGTTGCAAAGGCAGATTTCCATTTCAGTTATTTTCCCCGAAATTTCTATATACACTGGCGCTTCTGAGATCATACTGACTGCCACATTGCTTGCAGATCTGGAATTGTTTTTCTCCTGATTTTTTTTTTCTTTTTTTTTTGAGATCCGACGCTTTGAAGGTATTACTTACAAATATGAACTTCCATTTCAATTATTCTTCCTTTAATTTCTATGAAGATGGAAATTTCACAGGGTTTGCATGTGTTTTACGTTACCTGTAAATGTTAACTTCTAATATTATTCCTTTAACTGGTAATAGGGTTAATATATGCAGAGGGCTATATCGGTAGCCACATTACTGTACTTGCAAATTGGAGCCACTTTTTCCTTTTCATTTTTGCTCTCGAAATCACAAGTTTTGGAGATGTTACAAGTGGACTTCTGTTTTGATTAGTTTTTCCTCTTTAAACAACCTGACGCGATTCTGAAAATATACTGGCCAGGCTACTGCAGTACTGGGTAATTTCGAGTCATTTCTCCTGATTTTTTTCTTGAATTCTCAGGTTCGGGAGGCGTCTTTTGGTATCGGTAATATTGACTTTTAAATATTTTTTCCCCAACTGCTAGAAAGGCTATTGTTTGACGACCCGGTAAACTCTTTCATAGTTAGGACAGTTCTTGCTTTCTATATCAGCTGACATCAGGCGAGTTTGTCCAGCTAAAAGTGTGTTACAGAAAATAATAAGAGTTACTTATTAAGAGTTACTTATTGCCGGTATTATTAGCCTATTCCTTGCACTATCGAGACAACTCTAAATATTTCAGCTAATGATAAACGATTTTATTTACCAGGGAGTGAGCCACAGGAGCCTGGCAGTGTTGCAAACCAAATCACTAGCAAAACAGGACTTGCCTTTCTTTCTTTTTTAAGTGAATGACAGCAGAGAGTATAGAAGTAAACAAAAATAAAAAAGAAGACAAAAATAGGGAAACTGGAAAGAAAGATGGAAGGAAGAATATGGAGCGGTTCATAACAGAGTGTTAAGTGACATTTGACAACGTTGGAAGGAAAGAAGAACAATAAAAGAAAGAAAAAAAGGAAGAAAAGACGGAAGAAAATGTGATACAAGTCTAAAAGGCAGATCAACAAGAAAATATCATATAGGAAAGACGAACGATAAAAAAACAGAGAAGAGGCATTGTTTATGACAAGGAAGAAAAGGAAAACAAAGCGAAAGAAAGAAGTAAATACGATTGAAAGAATGAGGAAACATAGAAGAAATGTAAGAAGAAAGGAATGAAAGAAAGGAAAATGAATGAAAGCCAGAGTAAAGAAAAGCAGTACGACGGAATTAAGTAATAATACAGTATTTTATTTGACATGACATCAGATAATAATGTTCATATGAGAGTGAGTCATATAGAAGGTTGGGAATTAATGTCACCCTAAACATCTCTGAGTCGGAATAGTTTTAATATTCTCTTCCAGCCAACGCCAGGTGACTTTATACACCTGGCAGTGAGTCAAGGAAGCCTGAGAGGGTTAGTAACGTCACCTTAACCTTCAAATGGTCGGGAAAAGTTAGGGTTTAATTCCAGATAACAACAGACGATTTTATTCAGGTGAACGTGAGCCAAAGGAACGTAACTTTTCATAATGGTATAAGAAAAAAAAAAATCTCATGGACAAGATAACTAAAAAAAAAAAAAAAAAAAAAAAATCTACAACAGCTACTATTAAACGATTTTATTCAGCTTAAAATAAATAATAAAAGTCTAAGATTAAGAGATCTGGGTATAACTTAGCAAAGCATTACAACAGAAAACAAAACAGAAAAAGAATGAAAAGCAAGAAAGAATGGATGTAGGAGAGAAAGGAGGGGGATTAGGGAAGGTGGATGACTCATGAGCGAAAGAATGGAAGGCAAATAAGGAGGGAATGAAGGTGGGGAAAATTTGAAGGATGGAAGGAAGGAAGGAAGAGTGAATGAATATGGGAAGAGAGAAATAGGAGAAGAAGGAAGAAGATACGAGGAAACGCGGAAAGAATCACAAAGAAAGAACGATGGAAGAACAGATTGAATATGTGAAGGAAGGAAAGATGGAAATGGAGGAAAAGAAAAGAGAAAGGAAGAAATAAAATAAGCAAAATGAAGAAGACAACAGAATGAATGAAAAGAAAGGAAAGAATGAACGTGGGTGAATCATAATCGTGTAAAGGAAGGACGAGAGAGAGAAAAAAAAAAAAGACAAAGAGAGAAAAGGAAAGATGGAAAGATATTGATGGAATGAGGAAAAGAAGGGACATATAAAAGAAAAAAAAAAGAGAGAGAAGGAAGGAAGGAAAGATATGAATGGAATGAGGAAGAGAAGGGATAAATGAGGGAAAGGAGGAGAGGAGAGAAGAGGTGAATTAGTGAAAATGAAGCGTGGAAGGAAGAAAGGAATGAAGGAAAGAAGAAAAAAGAAGTAAAAAAAAAAAAGAAAGGAGAGAAAAGAGAAAGAGACAGAAAGAAAAGAGGATGAATGAAGAAAATGAAAAAAGTGGAAAAATCATAATACTAAAAGAATAATTAAGGAAAGAAAGAAAAGCAAAGAAAAAAATAAAGGAATGTGAGGAAAATCCAGGGAAAAAAGATGAGGAAGAATATGTAGGAAGAAAAGTAAAAAAAAAAAAATGGGAAAAATCATAATGACAGAGGTAGATGAAAGCTGGCACCACAGGGAAGCAATAGAAGTAAAGGAATGGAAGGGAAGGAGGAAAGAAGGAAAGGAGGGAGGAAAGAAAGAAGGAAGGAAGGAAGGGACAGAGTAAGGGATGGAAAGAATAAAAGTGACTGAATCATAAGCTTGAGAAAACAGGGGAAAGAAAACATGGAATTATGAATGACGAAAGGTAAAAGGAAAACAGGAAAGAAGGACGGGAAAAAATAGGAAGAAAGAAATAAGGGTGGAAGGACGGAGGGAAGGAAGGAAGGAAGGAAAGAAAAGTAAAGAGTAAAGATGAGGATGAATCATAATAAGTGGAGGGTGACACCTGGCAACGCAGGGAAGAAGGAAAAATATCAGGAAGGATGGAAAGAAGAAGGCAAGAAAAGGAATGGGAGATGATGGATGGGAAAGAAGACGCTGAATGAATAAATCGTAATAGTCAATGGGTAGGGGAAGGAAAGGAAGAAATAATGAATGAAGAAAGGTAAAAGAAAACAGACGAAAGAAGGAAGAAAAAGGAGGGAAAGAGAAAGCATGAAGCAACGAATGAGATAAAAGAATCAAAACATGAAACAAGGAAAGGGAAAGAAAAAAATCACATAACTTATAAAGAATATAAAATTAAGGAAAGCAAGAGGAGTAAAGAGGAATGGCAGGAGAGAAGAATGAATGAAAGAAGGAAGAGAAGAAAGAATGAAAGACGGAAGGATGGAAAGGAAGAAAAAAGGAAAATGGAAGGAAGGAAGGAAGGAAGGAAGGAAAGGTAAAGAGTGAAGGTGGGGGTGAATCATAATAAGAGAGGAGGGTGACACTTGGCAACGTGGGAGTGTACGTGAGTTTTTCTGTTGTGGTGGATTTGATTAATTTACGCCTTGCTCAGTGCCCGGAGGGAGGGGGAGGAGGAGGAGGGGGAGAGAAGAGAGGATGAAAGAGGAAAAGGGAGAGGAGGGGAAGAGAAGAGTGAAGAGGAAAAGCGAGAAAAGACGGGAGGGCTGGAAGAGAAGAAAGGAGTGCAAGAATGAGAGGTGGACTAGATAAGCAGAAGAAACAGGCAAAGAGAGAAGGGAAAGATGAGGGGAAGAGAGAGAGAGAGAGAGAGAGAGAGAGAGAGAGAGAGAGAGAGAGAGAGAGAGAGAGAGAGAGAGAGAGAGAGAGAGAGAGAGAGAGGCATTGGGTAAGTAAGGAGAAATGAAGAAAGGGGAACGACCGAGAGGGGGAGAAAAAGTGAAGGGGAGGGAAGCAAGAAGAGAGAAAGGAGAGGAGGAGGGGTGAGAGGAGAGGAGAAAGTGAAAAGGGAAGTGGTGAGGAAGTGAAGGGATAGGTAGGCAAGAAGAAAAGGGGGAAGAGGAGAAAGAGGGACTGCGGAGTTGGAAGGATGGAGAGAAGGAGAAGCAAGAGAAGAGGAAGACTGAGGGGTGAAGGAAAAGGAAGACTAGGAGATGGACAGAAGGAAAAGGGGAGGAGCGACTGGGGAAGGAAAATGAATGGGGATGCATTGTAACCGGGAGAGATAAAAGTGGGAGAGAAGGGATGATGATGATGATGGGAGGGAAAGTATTGGAAACAAGGAGGAATATCCAAGTAGTTACAAAGACCACACAAGCCTTAAAGTGCGATGAAGTACAAGGGGGGAGTAATTTATGAAAGGCCGGAGGATTGACAGACGAAAAGAGGGACAGGGAAAAATGAGGGAGGAAGTGGAGAAAATGGGAAGAGGGATGAAATGGGAGAAAGAAAAGCTCGGAAAGGAAGGATGTCAGGGAAGAGGGAGAAGAAGGATGAAGGTGTGGGAATACAGGGAAAGTAGTACGGAGAGGAGAGAAGAGATGAAAGGATGAGAGTGGGAAGAAAAAGCGACTCGGAAGGAAAAGAGTGGGAAGGAAAGGTTAAAGAGTGAAGGAGCAGGTATACTGAGAAAGAATGAGAGATGAAAGGCATACAGGTGGAAAGGCGGGAGATGAGAGAACTAATGCAAGATGGAACAGGAAGAAAGGTACACAAGTAGCCTATGAAGGACATGAAAAGAAAAATAGGTATTTGGCAGAAGATAAGAATGAAAATTAAAATAGAAGAAGCGATAGAGATAAAAGAAAAATGTAAAATCGGACAGAAGAATAATACTGAGAGGCAGAGAGAGAAGACAAGGGCAAGACGCAGAGGAAGGAGAAGGGGAAGAAGGAGGAAAAGAGGGACAGGAAAGGTACTGAGGCGCTGAAGAGAGAGAAAGGATGGGGGAGGGAAGGAGTGGACGTGTTGGGGGGTTGAATTAGAGGAAAACAGGGAGGGAACGAAAGAGAGGGAGTGCTGGGGAGGAGGAAAAGAAGAGGGAAGGGAAAGGTGTTGAGGAATTGGAGAGAGAAATACAGGAGGGGGAGGAAACGGACGTGATGGGGGGTTGAATTAGGGGAAAAGGGGGAGAGAATGAAGGGGAGGGCGAGCTGATGTCAAGGGGTGTGAGAGAAAGGGGGAGCAGGTGGAGAAAGGGGGGAGGGGATGAAAGCTAGCAGGGAGGGAGCATGAGAAGAAATTGTTGAGAAATTGTATGGAGGGAAGAGTAAGGGTGAGAGGGCGTGAGATAAGGTGGTATGGAGAAGTTTGGAGCCATGGCAGACGAGGGAATATGAAAGGAGCTCGAGAGTAATAAGTTGTCAGTTGAGATGGAAATAAAACAGTAGAGAAGAGGAGAGACGATAAGGTGACAGGCTAAAAGCGAAAGATGAATTACGAAGGCTTTGGAATACTTTTACTGAGAACAGTGATGCTAAAAGATCTGAAGATGATATGATAAAATGATAGGCAAAAGAATAATTAAGAAGACAACGATATTTACAACGCGAATAAATAAAGTTAAATGATAGGGGATGAAATGGCAAAAGGAAAAAGCAGGATGATAATTACGAAGATCCGAAAGATGCTTTAACCAACAGTGATACAAAAAGGCTTCAGAGAGACTAGACTAGATGCACAGAAAGAGAGACTAGACTAGATGCACAGAAACCTCAAGTTGAATGAGTTAATACAAAGTGCTACCACAGGCAAAATTTACCTTCCAAACCTAAAAGTCCGATTGTCCCTCTCTACTTCCAGATCTACCTAATTCTGTTCTCAAAGAAAAAAAAAAGTTAAGTGACAAAATAAATAAACCTGCAAGCAATTCCGATATAAGCCTTTATCCTCTCGCCTTCATTATATCCGTCCCCTGAACGAGTAAGACAGAAAATACGACCTTGAAAACCGTTCTCATTTCAATATTTGCTTCCCCGATCTGCATATTTCTTTCTTAGAGTCAAAACAGGTAATAGAAAGCGACAGCACAAACACACTACACTACCTAAACCTTAAAGCAAATCTGAATCCACTCCTTTTCCTTTCGATCTGTTTAAATCACTTCCCAGAAAGAGTCAGAGAAAAACACAAGCCCAAAATAATTCTGATCTGTCCCCTCATTCCTCCCTATCTGTGGATCACACAAATAATATCCAGCGAAAGAATAAACACAATAAACCACCTAATCCTAAAAACTAAATAAATAAACTAAAAATAAACCCACGTCCTCCCATTTAATTTTTATTCGAGTTTCTAAGCTAGTCAAAAATTTCATACGACGTAAAACATTAACTTTAAAGCAATTCTGCCTCTGCCTCTGTTCCTCCCGATCTGCGACGTCGAACAGCCAACAGCAAAGGATACAACAAGTGAAATATATCATCTAAATTTAAAAGCAGTTTTGATTCGAGTTTCCCCTCCTTCAGATCTCCGCGATTAGGTTCCCATGGGAGTCAAAAATTTAATTGCAAGTGACAGAGAAAACACGAACCTCAAGGCATTTCTCAGTCGATCTCTCATCTCCCCAGTCTAAGAGTCGAAACAAAATGAAAACTCTGATTCGACCCTTTCTTCTTCCCGATCTGTATAATTATGGTCCCTAAGTCAGCCCTTGTTACCTCTGGGACAACACATGCATTTCTCATCGTAAAACCAAACCTTCCCCTCCACCTGCATAATTCAGTTCTCTAAGCCAATCAACCATTTAATCGCAAATGATAGAAAAAAAAATATACAAACTTATATGCGGTTCTGTTGCTCCCAATCTATATAATTCTTGTCCCTGGGTCGGTGTTTGTTACCGCTAAGACAACACAAGCAGACATCAGCCCCGAATCAACCCGACCTTTGATCTCTTTAATTTTGTCCACAAGTCAATCAAGTGTTTAATATCAAATGAAAGAGAAGACACAAACTTAAAAGCAATTCCGTGCCTCCCGATCTGTATAATTCCGGCCTCTAAAGTCAGTGCTTGTTACCTCTCGGACAACACAAACAAACCTGCTCATTGCCTTGATCAACCCGACACTGACGTCTGGGCTGAAATATGCCTGGGGAGGAAGGGTGACGCCAAGGGGTGGAAAAAGCACTAACCAAAACCGCCTTAAATCTGTCCAACTAACAAGGGGGCGACTCTGAGATCCGAGACAACGGTGGCGAAAAAAGACGAACCCCGGTGAACCTTATGGACCCGAACCCCAAACACACTGTCGGCAATTAAACCCGCCTTCGGATACGGAACATAAAGTAGTAAACATTGCAGGACCAGTACGCCTTCTTTATCTCATTCTCTCTTATTTTCAGACGTTTTATTTCAGCATATGAGTTAAGTAGAAATAAGATGAACTTCAGTGAACCCTATAAGCTTAAACCCCCCCCCCCCTAAGAATGTCCGCAATTAATCCCCTTGCGGACATGGTACAAAAAATATTGGACACAACAGGACAATGGTGTCTTTTAATGTTTTTATTCTTCTTACCTCCGGATGATTGTATTCATCACTGACAAATCTCAAGAACCTTCTGGGCCACAACCTCAAGCACCGTGTCGGCAATTAAACCCCTCTTTAGGTACGGAACATAAAACACTAAACCTTTAAGTACGATGGGTTCATTTTCTATTCCAGCTTTCTCTAGACGATTTTCATCAGCTTATGACACTGCTCTGGCCATGGAGGGATTAACTGTAAATATAAATCCACAACAAACCATACGAAGCAGGACTCCAAGCACGCCTCCAGCATTTAAAGCGTCCTTCCCTTTATATACGGAAGATAAAACATGAATCCCATCACTACCAGAACTTCCCTTTGACTCAAAATAGCTTGCAGTACCGCCTGTTATTCACTAGAGTAAAAAGGCAGATCACCAACAGAGATAATGCATCATCTGGTGGCGCAAAGAAAAAAGGAACAAGATCACGGTTAAGATCACTGAATTAATATGGTTGAGAAGGACTGTCTCCAACCAGTTCAGTACACAATGTCTTTCTTCAGCAAAATAGAAATCTAATGGCGATAAGGAAAATAGAAAAGGAAAAGGACATCGTTTTAATATATTTCAATGGAGTTTACGACGCACTAACTACAGAACCAATTGAGATCTTTCCACAGCTGCATAAAATCGCCTGGAAGTAGTAAGAATTAAAAAAAAAAATCAGTCCCCATAAAATAAAATTAAAGATTGTTTTTAACGAGGTAATAATTTTTTTCCTTCATGCTTTCTCTTTGTTTTCTGCAGCAAATCTCACTCCTTAGCTGGGAAGGCCATAATGTTGAAGATGATGATGAAAAATAAATAAATAAAAAACTCACTAAACTTTACGAACATCCTGTGGACAATCAAACCCGCCTTCAGCCACGGAACATAAAGCATCAAGTAGGGAACGCAATCGGCGACGACCGAAACGACGACAATGAACAGAGGGAACCAGCCGTCGTGGCCATCCGTGCCCCAAGGAGCGACGCCCCCTCTCAGCGACGGTCGTTTGCATCCGACACGGTCACCTCTGGCTACGGTCCTGCCTGCCTGCCTGTCGCTTAAGGTTGCATGGCAGTGTGAGAGGGGAAGGGAGTTTGTTGATTCTGTTAGTGTATGTTGAGTCTGTGGGAAATTGGTGAGCTCGTGGGCAAAACGGTGGCGGTATTTTGTTCAGTCTGTGGCAGCTGAATCCAGGCAGGTGTTTCCCTCAGCTGAATAAAGTCGTCTGGCAATAGGTGGAACAAAATATCCAAGAAGGGAACCTGCCTCCTGAAGTGTTAAATTTAATGTGGGAATTTGTTCAGCCTCTGCGAGTTTGTCAAGGCTATTAAGAATTGGAATGAGTTGTGAGAATTCGTTAAGTGTGTGGAAATTTTTCAAGTGTCCTGGAGTTGTTGATTCTGTGAGAATTTGTTCAGCTTGAAGGATTTTGTTGATCCCCTGGGATATTGTCCAGTCTGCGACAGCCTGTCGACTTGACTCCATGGACATATACTGTATATATATATATATATATATATATATATATATATACACGTGAGCTAGTGGGACTCCTTTAATCCTGTGGGAATCCTACCGGTACGTCTGAGGTAAAAGTCTTGTGAGAGAGCCTCTCAGACAGTCCTTCGATACGCTTGTGTGAATCGAATCAACATCTTCCCAGGTAAACTCCATTCCATAAACACTACCGATGTGACACGGGAGGCTGGGGGAGGAGGTGGCAGGAAGGATGGGACTGGGTGGTAGGATGGTAAGAGGGGGGGTTTGGGGTAGGGATGGAAGGAGGGGAGTTTCTGTTAGGAGAGGTAAGAGGGTAAAATAGACAGTAGGTTGTAGGAGCAAAAGGATTGATGGGGAGGTGGTAGGAGGAAGAACTGGGAAGGGGAGATAAGAGGGCGAAATAGACAGTAGGTGGTAGGAGGGGGAATTGCAGGGGAAGTGACAGAATGGGGGATTGATAGGGAGGTGGTAGAAGGAGGGACTGGGAGGTGGCAGGAGAGGGAGTGCAAAAGGGAGATGGCAGGAGAGAGACTGATGTAGAAGGAAATGGCAGAGAGGGAGATTACGATGAGGGAAACAGGAGATGAAACTGGGTATTGTGAATAGGAGGGGTATCTGTGGGTGATAAGGACTGGGGGAGGGTTACAGGAAGGTGGGACTAGGGGAGTGGGAGGTGGTAGGATGGAGGGATTGGGAGGTGGAGGTAGGCAGGAGGGGGAATTGGGAAGGGAGGGGCAGTAGGAGGTAGAGGGTCGACCACTAATCGTCTCCCCGACCGAGCTAATGATTGGGGTATATATGGCCCAGTAATTACCTTCTCGTAAAATATCATAAATCATAATTAACATCGCGCGAGAAAAACAAGCGCCTTCTGCCGACCTCCCTTTACCCTTTGATGGTCGGGTCTCGTACATTCTTGCACTTCATAGCTCACATCTGGCGCGGGGAACATTGCGGCAAAGGGAAGGGCCAACGCCGCCATATTGTGTCTCACTGGTGGACACTCTTCGGCGGCATTGTACTCTCGTTGCTGTGGCTCCAGGCTCCTCTGGATATAAACTCGGTGGACTATAGACTGAAGATGCCGTTTTCTGCAGACCATCCTCCTCCTTTTGAGGGATAGGGAGTGAGCTGAGGGGTGTTTGTATAACGGAGCAACAGCATGTAGGTGTTCCTCTCCGGCTCCGGGAAATGTACTGAATGGTATATGAAAAATCTAAATAAAATAAAGGACTAAGTGTACTCATTCCTGTGTGGCCTTCAATGGCACCGTTTCTCTGAATGTTAGGGCTTTTAGGGAACGGTAAATAAAACCTAAATATTAAAAAAAAGAGTTCAACAACACAAGAATTATCTGATCTATCTATCTATCTATGTATTTTCAGACGCCTCAATCCCGTAAGGGGTGGCCACAAACATATCGCCTCCATATCGCCCTGTCCCACGCCATTTCACTGCCCTCCCCCCAGCTCACACCCCCCTCTCTCATATACCTCTCCACTCCAGCCTTCCATCTCATCCTCGACCTCCCCCTCCCTCTCCCCCCTTCCACCTCACTCGCATAGCCTCTCCTCGTTAGTCTCTCGCTCTCCATCCTCTCCACATGGCCAAACCACCTCAGTGCATTCTCCTAACGGTTTCCATGACAAGAATTATCACACCCTTAATTCGCCTGTTTATGTTTACTTGTCATATTCTACTCATTCCTGTTTACTCTTCAGCGACGTCATTCTCCTGAGCGCCATGGCTTGTACTGAACGGTTACAAATACTCTAAGAAAAAAAAAAGATAATTCATTAAGTCCATATCACACACCGGTCCTTAGCTGCCTTCTGCAACTTCATCAAAACTCTGACGACGCTAGAAATCTTAATTATGTTATTCTTGCTACCGCCAGGCAATTATACTTAGAAATGGCCTTTCATCGTGCTGGACATAATCTCTTTTTGGCCCTCAGTTATTTTATTCTTCTGCGTGTTGAGGCTGGTCGCTGAGTGCAAAGTTTAAGGGATAGGATTAAGAACAATATCTCTCAGTTTCAAAAGTTTAATTCCACTATGAGATTCTTGTTAAAGCTAAGTAGACAAGTGAGCAAACCAGTTCGACATTACCCAATATTACAGTCCAATAAACATCCAGACAACCGCAGTAAGTATCAGTTCTGGATCAATCTTGAACCAAAATGGCGGAATCGACCCCAGTGCTCCCCCTATCCACTCCCCTTCCCCTCCGGCTCGATGCCCCGCGATCAAACGCTCGAGTGAAGCTTCGGATCACGAGTCGAGCTCAAAGACTCTGGCCTGTCACCATCCGTCATCTCCCTCCCTCCCGCGCCTCTCTCTTTCCCTCCCCTACCTCCCCCACCTTGAAAGAGACGCAGCGCAAAAGCTTAATCATAAACACGCAACTCCCATACCTCACAGGGGGTGATTTGGAGCTTCTTGTGCAGGGCTTAGTGATACCTCTGAACCCCTGCTTTCAGTAAATAAAAGAGATTGAGGTACTTGCAACACTAGCCTCCTGCAAAGTTTCTCATGTGCCTCTGCGTTTGTGTTGGCTACGGTGGTCGAATGTTTTGGCTACCCGGCTCTCACAATCCACTATTTCACGCTGGCAAGTAAATACCCGGCCACTAAATCCCATCAGCTGGGGAGAGAAGCTAATATGCGGAATTGGGAAAAATACAACTTAGCTCCTTCACTACGATTACATTTTTTGCAATTTTTTTTCTGGCTGCCTCCTAACCATTTCTGTTTCTTGTAAGTTTAGGAGAAATGATGCAAGATGAAGGGGTTAGTTGTAGCTCTCATTAGCCCCCTCACTATTTGAATTCCTCGACCTTGAAAAAATTAGAAACGTAACAGGAAGAAGAAATAAAACGGACATCTCAGGGAAAAGGTTTAACTCACTCATTACGATATCGCCTTGGCTTAATCTCGCCACCTTCAATCGACTTTATTCAACTAAAGAAGGCCTCTGACATGAAAGGTGTTTTACAAGGCTACATCCAGGCCTTCTAGATACAAAATTGTCTTATAGGCTTAATGAATTCCTCCTGTACCATGCAAAAAAAACTACAAAAATGAAGTCACTGTACTGAATATGCTAATTGTGTGTGTGTGTGTGTGTGTGTGTGTGTGTGTGTGTGTGTGTGTGTGTGTGTGTGTGTGTGTGTGTGTGTGTGTGTTTTTGACAGGGCAGGTTTGGCTCTGTACAAACAGTTTGGAAAAGTCTCCTATAAGTTCAACATAATCGTCTAGCGGCAGCAAGAAAAAGCCAAAAGACACACTCGTGCTGAATGGGTCAATGGTCTTTTTTTTCTTTTCTTTTTTTCTTTTTCGTTCTGTGGGGTTTGTTTAGATTCTGTGCAAGCAATTTCACGCCATGTGCCGGGGAGACGTACAGGTGTGTGATGAAGGGGGGTATGATTTACAGCAGACATCCGTAAAGAGTTAGTAAGTAATTAGCAGTAATATATGTGTTTACAGGATTTACACAGTACGTTGAACTTTGAGGTGCTGTTAATGAGTGAAAATGACGCTAAGGTTTAAAATAAAGGCTGCATTAAATGATAGGAGGATTACTTTCCCCTAATGTCCTGTATAATAAATGGACCGGGAGAGCAACGTCTGAAGTGCTGTTAAAGGAAGAAAATGAAGTTAAAGTAAAACCTCAAAAGAATGCGTTAATAGAAAGACTGTGCTTCCTACTACTTGTTTAATATAGAGGTATGAAGTACGAACTCTGAGATGCTGTTAATGAGTGAAAAGGACGCTAAGGTGTAAAACGAAGGCTGCATTAATCGATACGAGGATTATATTCGCTAACGCCCCCTGTACTAAATGAGTAGGAAGGAACGAACTTTGATGGGTATTGTGTGATAATGAAACTAAGGTAAAAAAACAAACTAAGGGAAAGAGAAAAAAGTTGCAATAATTATTTTGACGATCATGTTCCCTCCGTTCCTGTGTAAATAAATTGGTCTGAATAAAGAAACATGATGTGCTGCTAATGAGTTAAAAATTAAGCTAAGGTTAAGAAAGTAGCAGCAGAATTTGTCAATATAATGTTTACTAATATCATGTGCAATAAATGGACCCCTAAAGAACGAATTTCGACCCGCTGTTAATGAGTCAAAACGAAACTGTGATAAAGAAGACTTACATTAATTTATATGACGGTTGTGAAATAAAGGGGCTGGGTGAAAGGTCTTATTAGGGCAAGGGAGTTCCGACAGTAAGATCAAAGCACGACTGAAGGCTGAGGTAAGGGAATTATGACTACTGGGATGAATGCAGTGAGATGATCAAGTGTCTGTAAAGATGGGATGACATTATTTTTTCATCTTCTCATGTTTACTACTACTACTACTACTACCATTACTACTATTACTACTACTTCAGCTATTATTATTATTATTATTGTTATCATTATAAGGAGGCATATTCCCTGACATACGACATATATAAAATAAGCATGCTGTTAGCTGTTAGAGTGAGATCAAAATAATATTTAAGAGTGAAATACGATTGATATAAAAGATCGATTAGTGCATCAGGTAAAAAAGAAATTAAGGTGTAAATGAGGGTGAAATTACAGTGATATCAGGGTGACATGAGGGTGAATACAGAGTGAAATCAGGGTGACATGAGGGTGAAATATTTGAAGTCAGAGGGAAATCAGAGTGACATGAGTGTAAAATCAGAGTGAAATCAGGGTGACATAAGGGTGTGCCATGTGGCCTGTGCCTGTTGTTGTGTCCGCCTGTGTGCTGTAATCTGCGACACCCTAAAATTATATGATCCATAACTATTGTAGGGGATGCTGAGGGTCAGGTGAAGGGAGGGGCGGGGAGGGGGGAAAGGGGGAGGGAGAGGGAGGGCAGAAAGGGGAGGAAGTAGTAAAAGAGGACAGAGAGGGCAGAGGGAAAAATGAGAGGGGAAAAAGAACAACAGAGGGGATAGAATGATGGAAGGAAAGGAAGTGGGTGAAGGGAAGGGTGAAGGGGAAGGAAGGGAAGGGTAAAGGACAAGGAAGAGGAGAGAGAGAGGGGAGAGTAAGGGGAGGGGGTGGTAAGGAAGGACACAGTGAGGGGAGGGGAAAATGTGAGGAGAAAAAGAGCAATAGAGGGGACAGAGTGATGGAATGAAAGGAGATGGGTGGAGGAAGGGAAGGTTGGGGAGGAAACGGGGTGAGGGAGGGGACACACAAGGTTAAGGGACAAGTGAGGGAGGTAAGGAGGGGTGAGGCAAGATGAGAGTAGGCGTGAGGGAGAAGAACGCAAGGGAAGAGGAAAGCGAGGAAAGGAAAACAAAGGGCAAGGGAGGAAATGAAAAGGGGTGAGAGAGGGATAGAAACAGAGTGGTTGACAGCATAAAGAAAGTAGAAGGGAGAGTAGGGGAGAGGGGAGAGAGATGAGGACAAGGATGAAAACGAGTGTGGGGAAAAGAAGAGGTGTGAGAGGAGGAAAAAAAAAAAGGTGAGTGACGGGAGAAGAAGAGGTGACAGGAGAAAAAAGAGGTGAGTGAAATGAGAGAAATATGTGAGTGAAAGAGAAGCAGAGGTGAATAAGAGGAAAAAATGTATGAGTAACGGGAGAAAAAGAGGTGTGTGAGATAAGAAAGGGAGGTGGATGAGGGAAGAAATGGAGGTGAATGAAGGGAGTTAAACAGATTAATGTGGGGAGGAAGAAATGTGGGTGAGAGGGGAAAAAATTGGCGAGTAAGGGGAAAGAGAGGGGAAACAGGGAATGGACTGAGGGAGAAGGACAAGGGAGAGAGGGATGCAAAATAAGGAAGTGTGAGAAGGAAAAGAACTGGACATGAAAAAAAGCAAGGTGGAGGGATAGAGAGGACAGAGGAAAGAGAGAAGGTAGGAAGTGATAGGGGGGAAAAAAAGGTGGTTGTACGTGAAAGGAGGAAAAGGCTGGGGAAGGAAAATAAAAAGGGGTGCGCTGGAAAAAAAAAAAAAGAAAAAGAGAGAGAGAGAGAGAGAGAGAGAGAGAAAAGAAAGGGATGAAGTAGGTTGGATGGGAATATCAGGTGTGGAAACGGGGAGAAGGGTATATCAGAAGAGAAAGGCAGGCGAAAAAAAGGAAAAGGGGCGCATGAAAAGAGACGAGTGGGGCAGGTAAAGGGATAAATGTTAAACATGACGTGGTTTTACTTTTTTTTTAACTTGCAAGCATCAAAGCCTCGTTTCACCAACGTATTTCACCTTAACAAGAGTTCCTATATTGCCTTCACTCTGACTTGGCCTAAAGCTACCATCTCTCCAGTTTGAATGCTGAGTTATAAGAGATTAACACTGAAATATGATTTTTGTCACAAAGAAGTGCTATGGACAGAATGCACTGCCGTAGCATTATTTTTTTGCTGCCATTGAGGACCATGAAACAAGCTGCAAATGGACAAAAATCTCTGCCAAGTTAGAGTAAAAACATAATAATAATAATAATAATAATAATAATAGTAATAATAATAATAAATAGTAAAAACAGAACAATAGTGATGGTTTTGGGGATGGTTATATATACCCCGGAAGTTGGAAGCCTCATAAAAGCTCAGTAAATCGCATGAAAAAAAAAAAAGGATTATTTTAAACCAGACGTCATCCTAATCAAGGTAAGAGAAAAGGTATGAGAAACGGAAGGAAAGCAGGTGAGAGCAGGAAAAGAGGTTAATGAGGGGACATAAAGGAAAGAGGCAAGTGAAAGGAAAGAACGATACGAGAGAGAGAGAGAGAGAGAGAGAGAGAGAGAAAGGGGAGAGAGAGCATGAGAGTTTAGGGTAGAGGGGTGAGAGGGAAGTATCGCATTTACGAGGCTTGTTATGCGGGGCAGTATAATTGACTATGTACAAACCAGAACTTTTAGTGAATATGCACGCAGCTGGACCCAAGAGCAGGAGGGGTTGCTAGGATTCACCAGAGCAGGAGTGGGTTGCTAGGATTCACCAGAGCAGGAGTGGGTTGCTAGGATTCACCAGAGCAGGAGTGGGTTGCTAGGATTCACCAGAGCAGGAGTGGGTTGCTAGGATTCACCAGAGCAGGAGGGGTTGCTAGGATTCACCAGAGGAATTGCAAGGATTCGCCAGGGCAGGAGGAGAGGTTGCTAGGATTCACCAGAGGGGTTGCAAGGATTCACCATAGAAGGAGGGGTTGCTAGGATTCACCAGAGCAGGAGGGGTTTCTAGGATTCACCAGAGCAGGAGGGGTTGCTAGGATTCACCAGAAGGGTTGCAAGGATTCAACAGAGAAAGAGAGGTTGCTAGGATTCCCCAGAGAAGGAGGGGTTGCTAGGATTCACCAGAGGCAGAAGAGGAAGAGGCAATTTCTTTATTATTATTGGTATTACATTCTTTCATCATGATCCTGATTCTCTTTAACAGTTACAGATGATGAATGATGAAAAAGAAACATTATAATAATTATAGTAGTAGTAGCAGGCAGTAGTAGTAGGTGGTGGTGGTAGTAGTAGTAGTAGTAGTAGTAGCAGAAGTAGCAGTAATAATAATAATAATCATATTATTGTTATCATCATTATTATTATTATTATTATTATTATTAAACTTGTCAGAAAATTATTTAATAAATTTTTCTTTCAACGACCACTTTCTTGCTTGTAATTAACGTCTTACAGAAAAAGTATAACTACCCGGTACATGAAGAAACTGCGCTTATTGTGATGATATATCAATACGTGCGTATGATTATCATTCTCTCTCTCTCTCTCTCTTGTTGGATTCAGAGAGCAATAAAAACAGTCAGCAGTCGTATTAATCTTCCCGGTGCCTAAATACTGACAAATGATGCAAGGGAGTTGAGGTACAACAGGATTCTGGAACAGAATTGTAGGATAGCCAATGAATACTTGAACAAGGATACGGTCATTATCTGGGACAACAAAACTTCTGCCCAGTTTAAACTTCTTGCTAAACAACTGCAGGCTAATAATGCAGTAGTGTGGCTGTGTGGATGCGGGTACGAGTATGCGTCAGGAACAATAGTGTTTGACAGACCAGGAAAAGTGAACAGCGACACCCAGCTTACACATGCCTGTTACGGTGGTGTTTTACGGGTTTTAAAAGGCAAATGATCCGTAAAGCCGAGAAGTCCACTGTCTATAATTGGGGACGTAATCTACCCCAACCGTATTATGATCCACGAAAGGGTATGGGAAAGTGCAAATGGATTTCTTTTCTGTTCGACTGGCTGTGTTTGTGAGTCTGTATATTTAATCTAATCTTTAACCTAGTACGTTACCTTTTTATTATGCTCTCCACCCGAGACTCAAATAACTAAAGTTGCCGGAAAACAGAAGGACACACTATGATCAAATTTACACATGCTTGGGAGAAGGTTAATCGACATGAACCAGCTCTGAGGAAACTAAGACGCTATATTAAGGTTGGAAATTTATGATGCTGGCAGGAAATTCTGACACATCGCGACGCCAGCCGAAGGAGATTAACCCTTTCTCTGGCGCTGTCGCATTTAAGTTTTCTGCTTTGGCTCCAGCAAGACGATTTAAATCAACAATGGGAAATCATCAGACATTGGGCTACGGATTCTTGGTGCATGACTACCAGCAAGAAAACTAATTAACGCGAGAGTATAACATCATCATCATTACCATCATCATCATCATCATCGTATTTCCAACTCATATAAATGTATGGGGCAGGATACAGAAAGATGAAATTTTACCAACAAATGTCATGTAAGTGCCCACTGAAAAATGAGCAATACACTCAGTCACTCATAAATCAGGTATTCGAAATATATGTTCAGATATTTTATGAACGCATGGATGAATACACGCGGCAAAAAAAAAGAAAAGAAAAAAGAGTATTTCCCAGAAGGGGTTAACTGTAGGAGACAAACTTAAAGTACAAATAACAATAATTATTCTCTTACCTTTTCTTCAGCCACCCTCTTCTGAATCTGCAAGCAAGAAAAAGGTTGGTTAACATGAATTTTGCCATATTTTGCATTTCACTAATACCACACAGGAGAGAGAGAGAGAGAGAGAGAGAGAGAGAGAGAGAGAGAGAGAGAGAGAGAGAGAGAGAGAGAGAGAGAGAGAGAGCGACGAGTGAAAAATTTGAAACGGGAGGGAAAAAAAAAAAAGGTGGAAGGATGAAGGGATAAAAAGAATTAAAGTATGAAAATGACGTGAGAGGGCAGAAAAGGGGAACAGGAAAGCAGGAATAACTTAAACAAGAAATTAATGAAGAACAAAGGAAAAATAAATAAAAGCATAAAATATAATTAAGAAGAGAATTGGGAAACGTAGAATGATAAAGAGATACCAGAAGAACAACGATAATGGAATGAAGGTAAAAATAAAGAAGAATCAGGCAGAGGAAGAACTGATAAAGGAAAGAACGGAAAGAGGTGTGATAAGAGGAGGTATTAGGAGATATATGGAAGAAAAACAGTGGGCGAAGAAGAAGTAAAGATAACATATACTGCGATGAGAGACATATAAGAAAAAAGATAGTACAGAATAAATAAAGGAAGAATCAGAAAATGGAAGAAGGCTGACGAATGAAGAAAAAAGTATTAAAGAGGGATAAAGTGACGAACAAATGCAAAATAAATAAGTAAATAAATAAAGGCGAAGGTGAGACATTAAGGAAGAGGGATAGAGTAACTTACACAGACACACACACACACACACACAC
Source organism: Coenobita brevimanus (assembly GCF_032717465.1). Taxonomy (NCBI): domain Eukaryota; kingdom Metazoa; phylum Arthropoda; class Malacostraca; order Decapoda; family Coenobitidae; genus Coenobita; species Coenobita brevimanus. Next base: position 27,327,736 of record NC_137012.1, read on the forward strand.
ACACACACAGCTTCACGCCAAATCATACTTCCTGTTCCGACCCTGGCTTGATTGCGTGTGGTTTATTTATGTGTGTGTGTGTGTGTGTGTGTGTGTGTGTGTGTGTGTGTGTGTGTGTGTGTGTGTGTGTGTGTGTGAGGTTATGGAGTGTATGCTTGCGTGCTGGTTTTCATTTTGAGGTGTGAGTGAGGGTATGTGCGTGTGTGCGTGTGTGTATGTGCGTGTGTGTCCGTGTTCAGGTGCATGAATATGTGTTTTTAAGGAGACTCAGTGTCTTATATGATTACCAGATTTATGAGAATATATTTGCGTTTCTCTGTTTTAATGTTATTTACGTGTATCATTTTTATCATCATTTTATTAACGTCGTGATAAACACCTGCCTATTAGACTCCCATGAATCACTCTCAGCTGAATAAAATCGTCTGGCTGGAGAAAATAACGGGAGAAAATGCCACAAAAAATTAACGATGACAGTATTATTATTTTTTTACTCGCCTTCAGCTCAGCCTTTATCTGGTGTTAGCTGAAATAAATTTCTAAAGACTTAACCCTGAGGGGACTAAGGCTGACAGGCTCCTAGAATACACTCTCAGCTGAAACTAATCGTCTGGCGCTTACTAGAATAAATTACTTAGGACGCGACCATAAGAGGTTTAATTAACAGTAAAAATGACACCAAGATCTAAGGATATTATCCAATACTCTTATATGCTATTAATAACATCACAACAGATTTTAGTCCAACAATTATAAAACGCTTACACTGAATTATGAAAAGGTGGTTGGGTTCCTGAGTTCGGATTGCTGGGTTTCAAAAGTTATCGCTCACTGATTCGTTTTCTTTCGTGATGTAGTGAATCAGTACTTGTGTCCGCAACTGTACATTTCCATCATTTGTCTGGGCAACTTTTTTTCTGGTTACCAACAGACATGTTTGTTAAGTAGAGAGTAAAACACAGAAGATAAATGAGTAGTAACAGGACAGCGAGATTTTTATTCATCACCACATCAGTATTATTAGTCTGATCCTTCTTCGTTCTAAATATCAGAAGTCTATTCGCAAATATCTAAAAAAGGAATAATCTGGACTGAGAGAGAGAGAGAGAGAGAGAGAGAGAGAGAGAGAGAGAGGCGTGGGGGATTCAGAAGGCGTGACCCAAACAGGACATGACTCTGTGATTGTTAGCTCAGCGGTAAATATCCGTCATAACAGCCTGCCAGACATAAGTTAAATCCGCCACTATGATTGCACTTTCAACCGAACTCAGGACACCACCAGAAAAAGTTATTCATGTAAGGGAGGGCCTCTGGTAGTGAAGGGGTTAATGAATATACACCTGTACCCCGCGAAATAGAAACGCTTCCTGTATGGTGAGCAAAAAAACGTTTCTAACCCATCCAGATCAAAACGTTTCCCCTACACTAAATTAAGTCGTCTGGAGATGGCAAGATTAAGAACTAAAAACAGCAGAGTATCATACTGAGGAAGTAAAATTTGCTACGGTAATTCACTAGACGGCGTTACCTGCGGTAGTTACTGTTACCGATGCCTTACTAGCACTCTCCTCTCTTCACTTACGCCACCACAGTCACGCAGTAAAGAATCTCCGTGGACTTTGCAATCATGAACCTCTTGAGCTGCAGTACGTCGTTCATGCTTTCTTCTTTAAAATCTTCCAACGTATTTATTTACCTCTGGATAGATTTCTCGAACTTAAGGTGATAGATAAGACCTTGGAAAACTCCTTCACTACCCCTGGGCACTCCGAAACTGAGGGAAATCATCTGGAAAATAGCAGGGAACATTACAAAACAAGACGACTCCACACTGAAGGCGTTACTTGCGAAATGTCAGTGCTACCCGTGCATTACTCGTCCCTCCTGTGTCATCATAGGTCACCGGGGCCAAGCAGGAAGGGATTTATGTTACAAATTTCCGTGCTGTCGTCAAGTAAGACATTTTTTCTTTCCCACGAGGGTTTAGGTGAGGTTAAGTTGGATTTGGTCAGATTTAGTTGTCTGAGTTAGAACAGGAGTGGTATGATTAGGTTAGGCTGTTAGAGCTAGGATATGACTGGTTTAGTGGCGCTGGGCTGTTAGAGTTAGGATAGGATTGGCATGGTTAGATTAGGCTGTTAGTTATGATTGGTTAAGTTAGGTCTGGCAGTTATAGTTAGGATATGATTGGCTTCGTTACGTTAGGCTGTGAGTTTGGACTGGACTGGTTTGATTAGATTCGGCTGATGGGGTTATGTTGTAAATAGTTTAGGCAGGTTTGTTTCATGTTATGTTTACAGCTCTACTGGAAGAGAAATATTTTGCTTCACGTGGCCAGGAAAGGTCGACCGTCTTATAAATGTTACCTCTAATATAATGCAACCGATCTAATGTGAAATGCTTCTCGACCATAAGATTATCATGTCCTTTGAGAAATTTGTATTACTTGGAATAAACCTCACTCTCGCTTAAATTTCCTATGGTGTTACCCATAATAAAAGAGTAATGCTGACCCGACCGTGAGAGGGGTTAATGGAGGCGGTATTATCGCTCTCAAACTCACGTGACTCATCCTTAACTAAGTAAAATCGTCTGGAAAAATGAGGGAGTACATATAACCCGATTAGCACACTTCATAAACTCATCATGCTAACCCATCATACTAATGCTGAATGTCATATGCCAAGTATAACAAAAATTAGTGTGTTATAGTGGCCAGATAGCAATGTGTATCAATTGAACTACGGGACATCGAGTACAATATCAGTCTGCTGGCCAGTCGAGTCAGATACATGAGAAAGGATTTGTTACCTTTGTTTATTTTGAGACATTTTGAGCATGCAGTAACTAACACCACATACCACCAAAGTAAAAGAAACTTGATAAATCACACAGAGAACCTATTGCCATTTAAACCTATTTATATCAAACCTCCCAAAGCTACATCCTACAGTATTTAAATCATACATTGTTAGTGGAGTAGCTACTCTTAAAGGCGTAATAATCAGACAGAACTTTGGTGAAATAATTATTGCAATACAGTCTGTAATTACACCACATTAAATTTAACATGCGGACGCGTTATGGTGACTATTTTCATCACAGGATTGAGGTTTGTCAGGAACAGTCTGGATTACGCCCTCTTTCTCGTAATACATGGTAGTTATGTTAAGAAAACGACCCTAATCATAACATTACATTTACATGTAACTTATGTCCCTTTCACCAGTATGAAGGCTAAGGAACCCCCTCTGTTTTCTTCAATCTTATCTCAGCAGTTTTCCCAACATTTCCTTTCATCTTTAGAACATTTATATCTGCCTCTGAAAATTGCCTTCGAAAGTATATTTGTCTCTAAACTGTTTGTAATAAGCATCTCTAATTACTTCTACAGTAAGTTTCTACCCACTTGCAAGACCTATTAAAATGTCCCCACTAGTATATTAATCTCTCACGTTTGCAGTAAGACTTTCAGTGGCAGAGTCTAAACTTTTTGCAAGACTTCTCAAAATATTTCCACACAATAACATGCATCTCTATGCTAACTGCAACATGCCCTTCAAAACAGCTCCCACAGGCAATTTCTGTATAAAAATTTTTGCAGCAGATCTCAAAATAATTTCTTTCAGGTAGACTGCTTATCTCTGAAACAATTGCAAGAGTCCTATAAACAGACTTCCAGACACTAACCTCAACTCTCAAACATTTGCAACAGACCTCCCTGAATTCGTCCAAAAGTATATTCATCACAAACATTAGCAACAGGTTTCTCAAAGTGCCCCAATATAAACACTGATAAGAATTCTCTAAATATTCCCACTGAGCAATATGAATCCCTATCCCTAAAATATCTGCACAATGTCTGTCAAAAGATCTCCCACAGTATCATCCCACAGCCCCCTCAAACACTGCCACATAGCCCTCCCCCCCATAAACGCCCACACACAACCCATCAACACTCACACAGCTCCATGCATGCCAATACAGCCCCCTCAAACACGCTCACATTGTCCCTGCAAACATCCTCACACAGACCCCTGAAACACCAAAACACACACACACACACACACACACACACACACACACACACACACACACACACACACACAAATACCCCCACAGAGCCCCCTCAAACACACCCACACTGCCCCTTCAAACACCCCCACACGGCCCCCTCAAACACCCTCACACTGTCCATTCAAACACCCCCACACTGCCCCTTCAAACACCACCACGTAGCTCCCTCAAACACTCCCACACTGTTCCCTCAAACACCCCCACACGGCCCCCTCAAACACCTCCACACTGTCCCCTCAAACACCTCCACACTGCCCCCTCAAACACCACCACATAGTCCCTCAAACACCCCCATACTGCCCCTTCAAACACCCTCACACTGCCCCCTCAAACACTCCCAAACTGCCCCCTCAAATACCCCCACACTGCCCCCTCAAACACCCCCATATAACACACTCTGCCTCTCTATCCCCTATTTCACAGTTCCCTTAAATTTAACCCTACCCACGGCAACGCCCCTCCATCCCCCCACATACTTGTACCCTTCCCCACAACCGTCTGACACTTCCTTGCACGTTAGAAACAACACTTCAAAACTCCTCTTACTCCTCTCTCCTCTTCAAACGCCTCTCACATCTTTATCTCTTCACCACACCTTGCACACTCATATTCACTTCCCATCATTCACAGCTCTCTCAAACTCCCTTCCGTCCTCAATATTCCCCCAACCACACCCCTCCTCCCCACATTACACACATAAAACTCCTTACTTTTCATCACGCGTCATACCCTCATATGCCCCTCCACTCATCCCTACAACCCTCTCAAATGCTCTGTGATCCCTTAAACGCACCCCACAACACCCCTTCTCTTTCACCAGACCCAAACCTTTACCCCTCTATCACACCCTTTTCCTTCCCGCATCTCTTTCCAACACACTCTTCCCTCTAGTCTACACCTCTTCCCTCCCCATCACACCCCTATACCACACGCTCCCCCATACCACCACACCCCATCCCTTCTACTCGACTCTTTCCCTCACTCCTTCTCTCTCCACCACACTCAGTCCCTCATCCCTTCCCTCCCCATCACGCACATCCGCCCTATCATACTCTTTCTTCTCCATCATACCTCTTTCCTAACCCTTTCCTTCCCACACCCATTCCCTCATCCTTTTTCTCTTCACCACACTTTCTTTCCCCCTCCACCATCCCCTCATCCTAACCCTTTCCATCTCCACCACACCCGCTGCTTCACCTATTCCCTTTCCACCACACCCTTTCCCCTTCAATCACACCCCTTACTCCTCCACCACGCTCCTTCCCTACCACACTCCACCAGACTCCTTCTCCACGGCCTCTCCCTCCATCTCACCTTTTCCACTACATCACACCCCTTCCATCTCCACCACACCCATCCCCTCCACCACATCCCATTCCTAATAATTTCCTTCTCCACCACATCCATTCCCTCACCCCTTCCCCTCTCCACCACACCCCTCCACCACACCCATTCCCTCACCCCTTCCCCTCTCCACCACACCACTCTACCACCTCCCTTCCCCCTCTCCTTCCCCTCGTCACCACACCCCTCCACCACACCCATTCCCTCACCCCTCCCCCTCTCCACCACACCCCTCCACCACACCTGCCGACTCCGCTCCGACAGCCCAAACTCGAGAAATCCGCAACTACGCATCAGTAACCCTCGTCGTCTATTCAACATTTTTTTTTTTTTCACACAACATTTTTTTCGCGTGTCAGGATTAAACAAAACTGTCAAAACACCAGGCAATCATCGGCATTAGTATTCCCTGGAGAGTCCGCAGAGAATAAATTACAAAAATAGTGTCTGGCGGTCCTGCTCGCCCACTAATTTAGACTACCGGTGGCACTTCTGTGATCATTATGTCGTAAAGCAGAATTGACGGTACCTCGAACCCTGCAGCAGGGTTGATGGAGGGGGGAAGGGGGTATGACGCTGGGGGGTATTTGGGGAGTGGAGGGAGGGCTTTGAGGAAGGGAGGTTAGGGAGCTAAAAGGGAGGATATTTGGGAAGTGCAAGGGGTTATAGGAGAAGGAGAGTTAGGGAGCTTAAAGGGAGGATATTTGGGAGAGCGGATGGGGGTTTAGGGGAAGAAGAGTTAGGAAGCTTAAAGGGAGGATATTAGGGGTGTGTGGAGGGGGAATTTAGGGAAGGGAGGTTAGGGAGCTTAAAGGGAAGGATATTTGGGAGAGTAGAAAGGGGGGGCTTGGGAGATGATTTGGGAGTTTAAGGGGAAGGATGCTTGAGGGAAATGAGTGAGAAAGGGAGAGAGATATGGAGGGATTGGGGAGGGAATTGAAGAGTGGAGTTTAGGGGGTATGCGCAAAGTGAGAGTAATGGGACGAGTGTGAATAATCGAGGGACTTGTGTAGCTGGAGAGGGCAGTTGACGGGAGGGAAGGATTTGGTGGGGAAATTGAGGGTGCAGAGGAGTTGAATGGGAGGGAATATTTGGAAGGGGTGGTGGTAGGGAGCTGGGTGGGAAATCGAGGAGGGGGGAGTTGTGAAGGGAGGTTATTCTGAGGAAGGTCGAAAAGTAAAGATGGGGTATCTGAAGGAAGGGAGGACGGGGATGGTGAAGGGAGTTGGAGAAAGAGGTGGGGTAATGGAGGGTTTGAGGACACCTGATTAATCCCTCCGGTTCGATAATGGACTAAGAATTACCTTGCTACCTCTAAAAAATTTTCACAGCTCTGGGGTATCTCAGTGGGGGAAGAAATAGAGAGTACTTGACTCATACCACAACACAGACAGTCTGGTCGGTGTACTATATAATTATTTCTGTTTCATCCACTGTTCTCTCTTAACCAATCTCTCCTCCTCCTAAGAACACCCTATTAAACGAAAAAAAAAAAAAAAATGGAGTGAGGAGAGAAATAAGGTTATTCGAGGGGGGCGGATGGTGGGGAGTGAAATAGGGAACCTGGGAAAGGAAAGAGAAGGACCTGGGAGGGTAGAGGCAAGAGGGGCCTGAGGATTGGAGTGGGGGAATGGGGGCTTGGAAAGGGGGGCTTCTTGGGCGGGGGGAGGTACCTGAGGCGAACAAAGGTGAGTCAGTGTACACCTGGTCGACATGAAGACTCAATTGGGTTAAAAATACCCTCAGCTCAACTCGGCAATAAGCAGTAAATCTTTCTTAGCTTTACTATACCTTTGGAATTAAGGAGAAAAGTAGTAATGTCCGACGAGGTTATTTTAATATTACTCTTGCTATTACATGATGATTCTATTTAGTTTAGCTATTAACTCCTTTGGTACGGTGGCGTCATTAATATTTTACTCTAGAAATTGTCAAGGGATTTATTCATTTATTTTTTTTTTGCTAAGGACAGATGTTTGGAACTGGAGGGGTTAGTCATGGCCTTCAATTGTTCCTTCACTACAAAATCTCCTCTCGAAGTCGAATAAAATCGTCTGGTAGCAGTAACGGTCTCACACACACACACACACACACACACACACACACACACACACACACAGCGGACTGGACGAGTATTGATCCTCTCTAAGCTGAATAAAATCGTTTGGTAGTTGTAACAATAAAACACACACAAAAATCGTACTACAGGTTAAAAACAGACTGGACGATTACTGCCGCGAGTAAGAGAGAACAATTTATCTCACATCCTTCGCAGACAACAGAACTCTTGCTATATTTCCACGACAACTACTTTCCCTACTAAAAAGCTCCAAGCATCAGCATCTGACTCTCACCAAACACAGCTTCTTTACAAACACAATAGGCTAAACACAGCAGGAAATTACTCGCTGAAAGTATGCTGAACAAAAATAATTCCTTTATTTCTTCATTTCGGAGGCATGGCGGTAGATGTCTCGTGGGAAGATCCAGTTGAGTCGCAAATAAATCCCATATAAATCCCAAGTGAATCCCAAAAAAAGCACTATTGTATTTCAACTTAATCTCCAATAAATCCCAAATGAATCCAAATAAAGCACTAGTGTATTCCAACTTAATCTCAAATAAATCCCAGGTGAATCCAAAATAAATCACTGATGTATTTCAACTTAATCTCAAATAAATCCCAAGTGAATCCCAAACCACTAGTGTACTTCAACTTCATCTCAAATAAATTACATAAAAATACCAAAGCAATCACATGTATATTTCAACTTAATCTGAAATAAATCCCAAGCAAATCGTAAATAACTCCCAGGTATATTTCAACTTAATCGCAGATAAATCCCACCTGATTCACAGGTATACTTTAGCTTAAATAAATACCAAATTCCCAAATAAATCAAATGTATATTTTAATTAAACTCCTAGTAAATCAAAATTAAATCCCGACTAAACATCAGCTTAATCCCAACTAAATCCCAGTTAAATCCCATCTAAATCCCAAATAAACTCCAATTTAATCCGAACTAAGCTTTATTTAAGTTCCAGCTAATCTACTACTTAATTCCAACTTAGTAACATTAATCCCAAATAAACCCCAACTAAATCTTAACTGAACTCTAACTAAATCCCAATTAATCACCAACTAAATCCCAAATAAAATGCAACTTAATCCCAACTAAATCCCAATAAAATCTTCTCTAAAATCCTAACTTAATCTCAACCAAATCCCGACCTAATTCTGATAACTCCCAGCTTAACTCCACCTAACTGCTAACTAAATCCCAACCAAGCTCAAATTTAATCTCGGCTGTCCCATGTTAATCCCAGCTAGGTCCCAATTAACACCCAGCTTAATCCCAGCCAAATCCCAACAAAATCCCATGCTAGTCCCAAACAGCAAGACAGGGAGGTGGAATCGATGGCAAGGACTGGCAGACTTATGAGGCAAAGGTCACAGGTCATACTGCTGCATGGATAGATGAATGGATAGACTGACGCATGGACCATCATCATCATCATCATCATCATCATCACCATCATCAACTTCATACTCACGAATAGACCATCATCATCATCTTTAGACTGACGAATAGACCATCATCATCATCATCATAATCAATGCTTTACGGTGGGTTCAAGTAGGACTATGGAGGGTGAGGATGGGCAGATTCGCGGATACATATCTTGACTAAACTGTGGCTAGGCAGAAAACATGGGTAGAGGGTAGACGGATAGAAAAGTAGCTACGACAGAGAATGATGGATAGAAGAAAAAATATAACAAACGGAGATGGAAACAAAGGAACACTAGATAGTTGATGCATATGTAAATGGCGAATGTAAAATGAAACTTAGCTGACAGATGGATAAAATAAAGCATCAGTTACTTTAAGGAAATACAGATAGTGGATGAACAGAGAAAAATATGTAAATAATGGATGGACTGAAGAGCAAAATCTATCTATCTATCTATCTATATACCTAGGCTGCTTCCCCCAAGGAAAGGGAGGTAGCCGAGACAGGACGACACACTCCCCATTTACTCATCCATTCAAACACATTCATTCGCATCTTAGCCCCAAAGGGGAGAACGGACAGATCCTCACCGCACCACACCGCACAAGGGTCAACTGCGCAATGCAATCAGTGACATCCGCAGCAGGGCCCGACAGCAGAACTGGTTTACCCCTGCCACATCATAACAGACCCATCCCCTTACCCGCACCTGACCTGACTAGCTGATCAGACCAAATGCGGGAGAATATCCCCTCAGGGCTGCGTCATCACTTATTCATTCACAATTTCTCTCCATTTATTTCTGTCACGCACAGCCACTCTTCCTTGCTCAACAGACATCCCTCTCGCATCCAGCGCTCTCTTCACACTGTCCATCCATCCTATTCGTGGTCTTCCTCTCAGCCTTACACCTCTCACATCAGATCTAGTTATCTTTTTCACCAATCGCTCATTATCCATTCTCTCCATATGCCCAAACCATTGCAACACCCTCTGCTCAACTCTACCAGCCATCTCCCGAACAACTCCAGTTCTCCTTCGCACTTCATCATTTCGCACCCGATCCATACGCGTCACTCCACACATACTCCTCAGACACCTCATCTCCATTACATTCAAACTTTTCCTCTCTGCTACACCCATATTCCATGTTTCAAATACACTGTGGAAAGAAAGAAAAGCAGCATAACAGATGGAAGCACAGAAAACCACAGTACACATTTACACTGATAAAACACATGGATAGACTGCATTACACAAAAAGTAGATTAAATTGTTGATGAAGAGAAAGCTTGGGGAAATGTTCATTGGATAAAAAGCTTGGAGATATGCTGTGTAAAGGACTGGAATAATTAGAGAGAGAGAGAGAGAGAGAGAGAGAGAGAGAGACGAATGGTATGGGATAACCAAGGGAAAACATTAAGGTGAGTTAAGAGAGACTACAGCAAAGAAAAGAAATATATGGAAAGAGAGAGAGAGAGAGAGAGAGAGAGAGAGAGAGAGAGAGAGAGAGAGAGAGAGAGAGAGAACCAAGCGTGGCCTACCAGTGATTGGGGTCGGGGTGGAGAGAGCATGCATGACGCCGCTGTTTGTCCCTAATGGCTGCAGAAACACTATATTCGTGGCGTGTTTGTTTACCCTGTGTGTGTGTGTGTGTGTGTGTGTGTGTGTGTGTGTGTGTGTGTGTGTGTGTGTGTGTGTGTGTGTGTGTGTTTGTCGCTTTGGGTGTTGCGTGTGTGTTTGAGTATGGTGCTGAAGTTTATGTGGAGTTGGGTGTGTTTTATATAAGCTATAGCATGTGCGTGATATTTCAGTGCATATGTGTGTCTGTGTGGGCGAGAGGCTTTGGTACAGTGTGTGTGTGTGTGTGTGTGTGTGTGTGTGTGTGTGTGTGTGTGTGTGTGTGTGTGTGTGTGTGTGTGTGTGTGTGTGTAGGTGTCTATGTGAGTGTGATTTGTGAGTGGTTGTGTATTTCTGTGTGGTTTATTATGTACTTGCCGTAGATATATTATTCGCCTAAGAAGCTTTGTGTGTATGTGTGTAATTTAAGTGTGATATGGTGGGTTTGCATTTTTATAGTTGTTTGTATGGGACGATGGTACTTGGGTATTATGTTCAGGATTCCGTCAGACTGTTTAAATGAGCAGAATCAGATCTATACTTACGTGTGTGTGTGTGTGTGTGTGTGTGTGTGTGTGTGTGTGTGTGTGTGTGTGTGTGTGTGTGTGTGTGTGTGTGTGTGTGTGTGTGTGAATTCAGTGTGAACGTGTCTGTGTATAAACATGTGAAAACGACTGGAAAACTGGCAACAAAGAAACAAAGGAAAGCCCTGAGATAAATGGAACAAGGTTAATGTCAGAGAGAGAGAGAGAGAGAGAGAGAGAGAGAGAGAGTATAAGAGGGAGGGGCGTGTGGAGATGGATGACCGGACCGATAGCATCACCAGCTCGCATCATAATTGCTAGTTTCAACACCCTTAAGTCATGGACACCCGGCCACAACCACCAGATATCTATACCATAATTTTTCTTCGCGCTGGGGTCGTGTGAATATGCGTTGCCCTCAGGGAAATTTACGTGGTCTCTCTTTTTTTTCTTTTTTATAGTTTTTTTTTTATATCGTAGCGTTGGTGTTTATATTATCAGCCTTTAGCGTGTACGATCTTACTATCCTAACCTACTAACCCAGATGAAATTGCTGTTTTAATCTATGGCTTCCCAGAGTTGCTGTGCGCGTGATTTTGCTGGGAGAGTGGTTAGTGTACCGTCCGTCGCCTACTGGCTCACAGTCGTAAAGTTCATTGATCCACACTTCGAGGTTCTCTCATAATCAGCTTTGTAAATGCCCAGCACTGTACTCTGCGTATAACCATGGACCTGACAGAGTTAACACCTTTGGCACTATGACTTATTTACATTCCCGCTACTAACACGGAGACCCATCGTAATTAAAGGATCAGATGCAAACTCTACTCACCCCTTCTGTACGATGCCGGTTGTATTGTTTTAAGCCGAACGACTTTGTTTTGCTCAGCACTCTCATTTAATGAAAGAGTTGTTAAAATTAATCGAAGTACTGATCTTTATTCATCACAATTTAACATACGTAATGACTTTATTATCTGTTTTCACATCGCTATTTTCTTGAGAAAATGTCATGCCCTTAAGGCAATTTCATCCTTTAAGTAATTTTGAAATGAATATTATTATAGTGCTTACTAATAAAAACGGACCATTAAATCCGTATCAAAATGAATACTGAATAACCATAATACTGAAAAGTGTGGTTTTCTTAATGAAACACATCACGCTAACTGAGAAAATGACGTACGTAAAGGCTATTATTGTCATCATCTTACCCCCTTATAAACTATCTACATACTCGTATCTGATGTTCTCAAAAACCATAATACTAGTCACGGGGTGTCATAGGTACCGGAAACCAACACGAGTCAACCTCATAAACAATTTCTCTCACAAGGACACCTTTGAACACAGAAATATGCTTCACAATTTTTTTTTTCACAATTAAATGTCCCTTGCAGATAAATTCCGATTATATATAAGAAAGTTCCACCGGCTGAGAATATGTCTGATTTATCATATTAAACAATATAATAATAATCTATGCACTGAGACGAAACCCAATAACAACCCCTCCATTACGACGATCAATTGTTATATATTATTACTGCAATCACCAGGCGACTAAAATCAGCCTAGTAGAACCCATTAGCAGAGAAGGAATTAATGAGCACAATATCTAACTCATCCATCATTAGAGTATCTCTTTAAGCTGAAAAAAAAATCGTCTGAAGGAAGCGTGGACAAGCGTGAAAGAGATGTCAAGATAGTGAAGGCGTAAAGAAAATTGCATGAGATTTAAAAATAAAAATAAAAAATCCTGTACACAATTCCTTCTCCTTGAACCCAACAAGTAACTAGAAAACCAACTCGAGATAATATTCGTAATCATGCA